>NC_047650.1:28171435-28471435 GCF_902201215.1 Prunus dulcis
CTCTGTAAGGAACCTTCAGAGGAGCCCAGATTGGCCATCGGAGATCGTGAACCCACGGGGTCCCGGATCGGCCGATCTAGCAGTTTATCGCTTAGTAAGGCTTCGGGTCTTTTAAGGCCGGTCTAACTGTCTAAAAAGCTAATGTGGGCATAAGAGTAACTTTAAAATGAGTGCACGTATTTCTAGGAGCCGGGGGCAGGGTGTTTAATTTAATTCTTTTTATTCAGCAGTTTATTGATTTATTATTCATGGATAATCAGGCACCAGAGGTCCAGTCGACCTGCAGGAGGGACCTTCGAATGGTCCAATTAGCTCGGACCATCAGTGAGTGGACTTTCTTTCATAAACGATTTTCTATGCAAGAGTTATATCTTAAACGATTTTATATGCATGAGTTATATAAATGATTTATGTAAATAAGATTATTTAAGTGATTTTTATAATGATTTTATACAAATAAGCTTTTACAAATCAGTTTATATGGGTTAATGTCATTATTTAATCTTGAAGAAGTTTTATGAACTATTCATTTCGAATGTGATTTGTGCTGTACAATACTTTGATTTACGTGTTATTTAGTTACTGAAACTCAGTAATATAAAAAGCAGAGTTTGAGAACTCTAACAGAGGAGATAGCAGCAACATTTCAGTTTCACAGAAAGGCAGTGAGTTATTAGATTTTTCAAAAAAAAAAAAATAGTTTATTTTAGAACCACCATGTACCCACCCTTTACTTGGTGATTACCCAGAGTTGGACCGATGTCTACGGACATCCAGTCCGATTTCAGTTTATGTCAGTGCACTTGACTTTGCCTCACAAGTTACGGGGACGCTCGGACCTTGAGTGCCAGGATTTGCGGCTCGGCAGACTTGGTGTCCCGAGACCTGCCAGGATTGCGGCTCGGCTGACTCTGTGTCCCCGAGACCTGCCAGGATTGCGGATCAGGATGACTACGGTCCCCTGCATCCTGCCAGAGCGACTCGAGCTGACTTGGTGTCATCGAGGAATCTGCCGGCGGGACAGGCCGATCATAGTCCCCTGATTTCGCCAGTTTGCGGCTCGGGTAGACTGCGTGGCGCCCGAGACCTACCAGGGGAATTGACGGATATGACAGGGGTACAAATAGGTGGTATTTTCAAAGGATTTTGAGTTTTCTTTTATTCAATTATGACTTTCAGTTATTTTATATCAGTTTCTTGATATTCGCACATTTATATCTTTACACATTTGTTCAGTTATACGAGCACATTCATCAGTAGGTTTTTACATGCTTATTTGAATACCTTGTATTGAAATGTAGATAAACCCTCGATTTAGATCCTTACTTATTTTTAACTGGGGGTTATTATGTTTATAAAATTATTTTTAGGAACATTATTTTTTGTCCACTCACATTTTCAACCTGTTTTTCGCCCCCAGGCCGTAGAAGTACGCGGGATCCACCACCGGGCCATTCATAGCTTCCGCGCCATCAAGTAAGGTAGAGTTTTGTAGAAAATCCTTGAAACCTTGAAAACTTTAGAAAATGCTCTGATATCTAGTTTTAGTGGAAAACTAGAGTTGAGATCTGTTACTTGAGATATTCTGGCAGTTGGTGTGGATTTATTTGATTGTTTAACAGGTGAAAAAATTTTGGGTTTGGTCAAAATACAGGGGAGACTCTGCCGAATTTTCGGCAGAAGTCTAAGGAAAATTTGAAAAGAATTTGAGACGAGAAGGGTAAAAAGGTCATTTGTACCCGACATTTGCCAGGTGTCGGACACGCACAGGACTTGGCTCGAATTCCAAATCGAAAATTGGGTCGGGTCCTGTCATGTGTTCGTACTTAAAAAAAAGCCTTGCCAAGAGCATGCGAGAGGTCTTTTTATTAATCACGACGAACATCTAGAAAAATACAATTACAAATATATATAAAGTATTTTAAGTCGTCATGCGATAGATCTATCCCAATTAAATTTCATCAACATAGGTCTATCCTGACTAGGTCTATGCTGCCGAAAAATCTCACGCTGGGATACGTTTATCCTATCAAAGATTCGTCAGGATAGGTATACTTGACAAAAAATTTGCGGGATAGGTATACCCAACAAAAAGAGATAGCTCTATTGCGACAAATATTTGCTGGCCAAGGTCTATCACGACGAATGTTTCGCTGAGCTAGGTCTTCCCGACAAAAAACTCGCGAGTCATGTATATCCCGACAAATGTTTTGTTGGGCTATGTCAACCCAACAAAACTTATGACAGGATTGATCTTTCTGATAAAAATTTGTTTGTATCGGGTTATGTTTATCTCGTCAAAGATTCGCAGGATAGGCCTATCCCAAAAAAAACTCGCTGGGATGGGTAAATATTTTCATAAGTTAGTTTCCCTTGGTTGACAAAAAAAAAAAAAAGAAGTTAGTTTCCCTTTTCTTTTTTTTTTCTTTTTTAAAAAAATAATAATAATGAAAATAGTTTCCCTTTTCGCCCCACAAAACAACCTTTTTGCCCAAAAAGAAAGAACACATAACAGTCCCTCTCCAGTTAGGCAAACTATAGAAATCCCTAGCTTCTCATAGTCCCGCCAAAATGTGGTCTCCCCGTTCTTATTTGTCTTCAACACTTTCCTAGATTGAGACGCAAGACGACGACGTATTGGTACTCACCGGCATCGTGTAAGCTATGACAGTTTCCAGTGCCTTCAACGCATTCAAGTCATCTAAATCCGTCGTCTGGAAATCCGTAAACACACTCTCAGTCTCTGTAAATACATACATGACTTTACATCTCCCTCCCTTTTCCTCAAGTCATTTCCGGTTGATTTTCTAAGCAATTTTTAATGTCTGAATGTGATTTGTATTGTTTGATTACAGACTGGTAGGCTTCAGCAAACCATAGCGGGATGCATAGAGCGGAAGGGGAAAGGCTTGCACAGTGGAAAGGTCTCCACGGTGAAATTGTGGCCAGAGCTTGTCAGCAAAGGAAGGTACTTTGATTTTCAGCCCAATGTGATACGAGCTTCGATTGAGTTTGCTGAGGAATCGCCTCTGTGCACCACTCTCTGTAAAGATGGGGTCAAAATTCGAACGGCTGAGCACTTGCTTTCGGCTTTGGAAGCTATGGAGGTTGATAATTGCCGGATTGAGATAAAGAACTCAGACCCCGAAGATTTCGATCTTGAGGTTGGTACCATATATTTGTGAATTTTCGATTTGTCTTGAGGAGGACTTGCTCTTGATTTCACTAGGAGACATATCAGGGGGGGAAATTACACATAGTAGGTTATTGGGGGCGCTTGGACTGTGTAATTGCCACTTTTAAGAAAGTTGAGGCAATCTGAATTTAGAACATAGAGAACTATTGATTCTTGAATATGACATAGGAAAAGTAATAATGCCCAAAATCAAGTCATGCAGGTTCCTATTTTTGATGGGTCAGCAAGTGAGTGGGTAGAGGCTATAGAACTAGTTGGCTTAAAAGAGGCAACAGATCATTGTGGCAACTGTTGTGAGAAGATGGCAGCATATGTGAATGAACCAGTGCATGTGTGGAGGAATGATTCTTTTGTTGCTGCATTTCCATCACCAGAAATTCGTATCACTTACGGGATCGACTTTCGACAGGTACACATTTTGCTGGATTGGGAATTCTCTTCACTGACAGCATGGTTTTGGAATGTGAAACGAAAAGTGTTCTTATTAAATATCCTTACTTGAAAGAGATTGGTTACTTAATGAGAGGAATGGCTATCAAATATCTGCAGATTATTTTGTTTTTCTCGCTACTTCTTTGTCCAAATGTGAGAATTCATAGGCTAAGTTTTGGGCATGCTTGTTTGACACTTTCAGCAGGTGCAGGCTATTGGCTGCCAGTGGTTTTCTGTGACCTCCTTGGATAACTCTTTCTATTCCAAGCACATTGCTTTGTCAAGAACCTTTTGCATTTATGAGGAGGTCAATACTAAACGGTTCTCCATTAGTAGTCTTGAAATTACTTTCTGTTTTCTGTTATAGCTTAGTTATATATTGTTGAATTTATTATGGTAATGCTTGACTCCATGTTCTAACAGGTGGAGCGAATGCGGAATGCAGGACTCATAAAAGGGGGTGGACTAGAAAATGCACTTGTTTGTAGGTGAGACGCTCCATTTATGTTAAGTTGAACTAGTTAGGAGATGACATGGGTTGTTCAAATGCGAATTGGGTGGACTGAAGTGACAATTGCCAGTTGGATATGATTTTATGCAAGTTAAAACAACGAGTTCAGGCAGAGAATTTGTTGAAGCGTGTGGGGAATATATCATGTCAACTTGATTTGGGAGAAAACACTTATAGTACACTTAATCCTATTTTTCTTTTGCAGTGCTAGTAAAGGTTGGTTGAACCCACCACTGCGTTTTCCAGATGAACCTTGTCGCCATAAGGTCTTAGATCTTATCGGCGATGCTTCCCTGTTTGCAAGGTTTGGCAGTCAAGGGCTTCCAGTGGCACATATAGTGGCATACAAGGTATATACGTTTGTCTTATATTCATGTCTAAGAAGAGCTTAGAACAAAATGGTTATGAGATATTAAGTCCATTGTTTGTTTGTGTGGCATGTCACGCAGGGTAGCCATGCACTGCATTCTGATTTTGTTCGCCGGCTATCAGGAATTATATAAAAGGATAATGTCTTGGTCCTCTAGATGTCATTGTGATGTAGCAAAGATCCAGAAATTCAGATGCAGAAATATGGAAGTAGATTATAGAAGTAGACCGGCATAGGGTTTCAAGTTTCAACCTATAAGTGCGCATGTTACAGAAGTAGATTTACCCCGGTAACTGCTTGTATTTGAAAATTGGCTTGGTGAAATGATGTAAAGTTGTATGCCTTCAAATTGTGTAACAACTGTTCTCGATCAAGGCAAAAAATTTCCCGGTAGGGCATCCTCTGTGAAAGAGTTAATTAGAAACGAGATAATCAAAGCTTGGTTCATCAATTTATACTCCTTTTTTTCTGTGCCTATAAACTAGGTCAAACTCCAACTTCTGGTAGTCAACACAGTGAGCCTGGCGTTCAACAAAACGATGTTATTAGTTCATATATAACTAAGACTACTGCCAGAATAACCGAGTTACACCACACATTCTTAGCAACCTCATATCAACAGAAATACATGATAAATATGTAAAACAATCGTTTTCCTTGCTAAGAAAGGAACCCTAGTAACACATTAAGATGTTGAAGCCTGTATCTTTTTCTCCATCTTTGCACAGGCATGGAACAGCACAGACGAAAACAGAAAGAATCAAGACGACTCCAAATGGCCGGAAAACAGACAAAATGAGGTCTAGTTAACTATGCTGTAATTCAATATCAATAAATATTTAAAATCTTTGCTCTTTATGCCATGACATTTCTGTACATACGCCACTGTGTGCAGAACCAACCACTTGCAATGTCCTGTTGATCCTTCAAACCGGTTCATTTCCCTTGAGAATGTTGTACTTGCAGAGAGGACATGTTGCATTCATTTTAAGCCATTTCACAATGCAAGTAGCGTGGAAATGATGATTACAAGGAAGAGTGTGAAGCTCTGTACCATCCTCATAGGGGCTGAGACATATACAACATTCCTGGAAAGAGGGCCAAAACCATACATCTTTAGAGCATAAAAATTCTTCATAAATTTCCAAAATACCATAAAAGCACAAATCGCTTTAATATTTGGCCTGTAAAAGATACCCATTTACCAACTGACCCTCATAAGTACATACATCAGTATAACTCTCTGGCATAATATGGAGGATAAATGGGGTTTTTCTTATTAAAATAAAATTTTCTAATAAACTATAATAAACAGATTGAGTTCAACATAATAGGAGTAATATACTGAAATATAAATGCAATTCATGATAATGTGATGCCAGAGCATACCGCGTCCTCAGGTAAAAGTATACGCTCAATTGCTAAGTACCCACTGCTTGTTTCTACTGGAATCATTTTCCCTGCTCCAACACTAGATTTTTCCTCACTGCTCGATCGAAATCTGTATTTTGGAAGAATACTGAGATCTGCTTCAGATGCACCTTCCTACATTGTCACACCAACAAAAGAAAAAAATCAAGTCAAGAATAAGCAGTTACAATTTCTTAATTTTGTCGATAAATTTTTGAATCAAAGGTTTAGGTTATCACTTCAAACCTGTCCAGCAACCGCATAAAGAATTGCAATGATGCATGGCAAACAGCAACAAAGAGCAACTCCAATCAAACATGCCAGAACAACACAAAAGATGGCAAAGAAGACATCAAATGCCAGAAAAACCACAGCCAACCTGCACACATTCAGAATAAAATATATATTTTTTATTCTAGAAGTTACAAACTTTTTAGATAATTAGGCCGTTCATAGTCTATAGACACACAAAGAGATGACAGCTCAGGGTGACTCTTGTGTTAAAATGGGCTGACAGTCATTACAGTTTTAGCGCTATAGAAACTTAAAGTAAGGTTTTAGTTTTAGATGTGATCTGCCCTGGCCCAGCTTTTGTATTCATCTCTAACATTATAATGCCATAACTCCCTTCTGGTGAAACTTTTTAAAATTCCTAAAAGTTGCTTGTTTTAAACAAATTAAATTACTATATTATAAAAAAGGAAAGAAAGAAGACACGCATACATGCACATAATTTGAGATGAAGGAATATTTCTTAATAGATTGGTTATAGAAATACCAGTACAAACGTGGAGCATTTTGCAGAAGAACTTCACCGCCAGCGACTACCCAATAAAAGCCAACTATCCACCAGAGAAACGATGCCATTGTATTCACTGTTTCGCATCGTTTAGAGAGACTAGGCCATATAAAATGCAGTCAGTCAGTAATTTATAGACCTTCCACAAACAGGTACTAAGGCAGCACATGAAAACTCTAATTGCAGATAAAGCTGGGGACTGGAAATAACATAGGAAGTAGTCATAACAGTTTGGTCAAATTCACAAACATATTTTGCATGCATCATCCCCACACAAAATGAAATGTAGAGAGCAAAAATATGAGCAACTTCAAGATTAAAGCTTTGATGAGTTAAGTTGGATTTTTACAAACCAAAAAACCAAAAAAAGTGATGATATGAATAATGCCAGAATCATAACTATGAAATCCAAAACGTTTCCGACTGTCATTCCCCAACTCTAATAACTTCCAAACAAGCAAAGATGTCAATATCCCATCTTGGACTATGCAGTAAAGATCTCAGTCGGATGGCATACAAGGAAAAGTGGAATTCGATTATGGGCTTAAATTAGTCACTAAACGTGGTTATGACGTACTCTAAATATCCAACCACCACTACTATCCACCTCTTATGTGATACATAGGACTCAGCCAAGCTCAATTTATATTGTGAGAGAGCAACCCCATTCATCAAGATTACTGGGTTTCAGTGTCCACTTTGAACTCCATGAACCATAACAACTATATCCAAAAGCAAATTAGAAGAAACCTGGAGCGCGTGGAAATCGCCAAATCCCTAGCTGCTGCTGCTGCTTCTTCATCGTCGGTATCATTTGCATCGATTTCGACCTGGTGCTGGTTCTGCTGGGCGTCCTGGTTTCTTCTACTGATCCTCCGAGCAATATTATTCCTTCTCTGGTACTCAACCCACACCAACACCACATGCACGAAACACTGCAGCGCATATCCACAGATCCACAGCCGGATCGGCGTGTTTGGGTGCTCATGGTCTGTCCATATCAGCATCGCCACCGACACCACCACGAACGCCGTGTTCCACATCATGTCCAGAGCCACCACCGGCTTGGAGTAGCCCCAGTCGGCGCGCCGCTCGTCCAGTTCCCGGGCCGCCGTCTCCCGCACCAGCATCGAGGGGCCACGGCGACCGGTGGCCCGCCCCAGCAGCATCGCCAGCGTGGCGGGTCGGGCGGTCGGGGAGCCGAGGTCGGAGGAGTCGCGGCCGCTGCTCGCCTGGCGGGGAAGGAGGAGCGGCGCATGGGACTCAGCCGCTGCCGCCGTCGTAGCCGAAGATTCCGAGGACATGTTTGTGATGAAATTATGAGAAAAAGAGGCAATTGAATTGCCAATTATAATTGAGAGAGAAATAGAGACATGATTGAGAGAGAGAGAGAGAGAGAGTGTGTGTGCTCGCCTCTTCCTTCCTATATTACAACTGTTAGTATTAGTATTAGTGAGGGATATGGTGATGGGTTTGGGAATTGTGTGTGTCTTTTTTCAAAGTCGCAAAGTCTCAACACTTTCTGTGTTTTGAATGGTAGATAGACATGGATGAAAGGTTTTTGCTGGTTTTTTCGTCATTTCGGTAATTGACTCCTCTGTTGAGTTTTTGCGCCAAATACCCTTCTTATTTGCCAGCACACGACGGCACAACCGTTCAGTTTCTTTTTTTATCTTAATTGATCAGCCTCAATTTTTCTGCCCTTTAAAAACTTTCAGCAGTCAAATTTCTTTATTAAACAATGAGATAATGAGACAAAGGTATAGAAACAAGATATATTTAGTGAAATACTCATTCTTAGCACTAATATTATAAATAAATCATACACAATTAAATTTCTATAAACAAACCCAAAAAAATTCCAAACAATGACAGCCAGCCTTATTGAATTTAATATTAATTATTAAATTACTTTGATACCCTATTGAGTGTTTTGGGTACTTTTATGAGATTTCAAAGTTTGGCTTGTTTTAATAAATTGATGGCAGTTTTGTAATTTATAAGAAGTTAAAGGCTTTTTTGTTATGTTGTAAATGAGTTTTGGGTGTGTTTCTAAAGTCCATTTCATATGAGGTATTTTTATAATTTAGGCTCCTATATTGGGTATAATAGTGAATCTCCCTAAAAACAATATAGAATTTTTTGTACTAAACTTTTTTCGTGAATTCATCGGTTCATTGTTATAAATAATAAATAAATAAAAATCTCGTAGAAGAGAGATGTTTTTACCTCTTTTTTTCAGTCGAATTTGTAGAATATGATTGAAGTGTATAATAAACATGTGCATATCTAAATCTAACTATAGCTATCTATATATACATATGCCGCTTCCCCTTTATTAGAGCTCTATTTAAAACATGTTATGCTCTATCAGAATTTATATTTTATATTCAATGAAAAATTGTAAAAATTTAAGCATGATAATTTCCTGAAAATTATCTATGGGTATCATATACAAATAAGATACCCAATTAAATAATATTGTGTAACAATTTATGTTATGGGATTTACATATCCCCATAATTGCTGTTATAATTGAAATTGAGAAGGATTTTTCTGTATTGGAACAAAATCAATACTAATTAGTTATGTATCAATTTTGATTTTCTTATATCATTATAGTTAACGGTTCCAGTTTGTTCTGAATTTTTGCTTTGTGAATGAAAAATCCAAATTTTGTTTTTCAATATTAAGAACTATAAAATAAATAAAAAATTAAAAAGGGAGATAATTTGTTGTTGCCCACTCTATTTAACAGATTGCTAATCATATTTGTTGTATATTTGTTGTATAAAGATGGAAATATTATGGATGGGTAGATGATCACTATGTGATCTACAAAGGTACTATAAATGTTTTTGGATTGTAGAGATCCGGTCACTTTCTTTCATTAAATTCTATTCGATACGTTGTCAATCCAATTTTCCCTTCACTCAACCAAAAAAATAAAATAAAAAAGTTTTTGAAGAACATATAACTAGTGTCCTTTCATATTTTATTTTATTTTATTTTGAATTTTTTTGAATGAAGAATCATTAGCTTCCTTTCACTCACCTAAAATTCAAACGTGGTAGCAGAACCCCTTTGTGCCGCCAACAACTACACGTGCTGGTAGAGCAGAACTACACGTGCTGGTCCTCCCTATGCCGTCTGACAGACACTCTGATTGCGGCGCAACGACATGTCGTGAACTTGTACTCAAACACACGCGTCCTCCCTCTGCTCCATGAAATCCTCAGTAACAACATGAGTCAGCCAGGCTACAGACACCCTTGTTTATGCTGATGTACGTTAAAATTTTGACAGATGGAAATGATTTTCCATGCAAGCTTCTCATCTGCCATCCCCCAACTGCAGCAGAAAAACGCTACTTCTTGGGATTTGTTTTGAACATCCATTAATCTGTAAGGGCAGTTGTTCTTCAAACAAATGGACACATGAAACGACTCCACTTGAAGATGATCCTCAAAATCTTGGATGTTCCCTTGAGAAAATTCATTTGACAGTTTTGCAGACAATTGGCGAAGAAGCCGAGAGCATGTCTCAGATTTGCAAAGCTGCCCATCATTTGTTGTTGAACTTTTGGTCTCTCCCAAGTGGCCAATATCAACGGGGCAGCAATAAGCAAATTGAACTTGGTGCTTCTTTTCTCCTAACATGAGCAGAAGCTCGTCTTGGTGTACTACCTTGGCTTTTTTGTTTCTCTCCATAACCAAGACCCCTTCTGCTACCCTTTCATCACTTACTCGCAGTCGCGGAGTGAAATTATTGTTTCTCGAATTTGAACCGTGTTCATCTTCTTGGCTGCCTTTCGAAAACTTGAAGTTTGGATTTGAGCAGCTTCGGATAAATGCGTCCGAAGCTAATGCCTTCACATAGTGGGTTGAAGAAATTGAGACAGTCTCATTGTTTGCAGGGTCATGACATTGAATTCCCAGTTCGGACTGTATTTTTCCTTTTAGAGTAGCCATTTTAGGCTTCTCGCCATGAACAAGTATCACGTTCTTGGGGGAGAGAAATTTGATAAGGTCCATAATCCCTTTGGCATCTGTATGAGGACTGAAAGACAGATGATGAATCTGGCAATCAAAATTGAATGTATAAGAGGACAATCATGAAGAAATGCGAAAAACAGAAGAAAACTTCTTTCAATTTGTATTTGTAAACAAATCACCTCATGTGTAAAACTATTAAAAATGAAAATTCAATGGAAACATTCTTGAAGAAGAATGTTGAAACTATTGTAAAGGGTGAGAGATGAAGTTGAACCTGGCATCGCACATCAATTTGCGTGTCCTTGTCCATATCAATTTTGGTGGGTTTACCCGACATCAATTTATGTCCTATAGTTCCAGCCACGCAATACCTAGAAAAGGACAGAAAAAATTGATGACTAAAAGTTCAACTTGGCACCCTATTCTTTCTTTTTTTCTTTTTTTGGTTCCGCCTATCAAGTTCCAGCAAACCATAGTATCATATGGACATAGAACATGACGACATTGTCTTTAAATTTTAAACATCAAAAGAGAGTTACAAGGTAGATCAACTCAACTGGTAACTGAAAAATATATTCCAGAATTTACTATGGTGTTTGTTATAGCGATCACCTTCTAGGTTCCAAATTCCAACCCAAAAGTTTCCTATTGATATCTGATAATAAATTTGAGATTTGGAGATAAATGAAATTGAAGAAGGCAGTTACCCGGGCAGTGTAACAAGATTCATTTCCGAAGGAGCCCAGTGCTTGAAAACTTCAAGTGAAAAACCACCACTGATCATCCCTGGTGTGGCAAACAGAACACAAGGTCCAGGAGCATTGATCATAGAACGGTCAAACTTGTGAGCTGCGACATTCAAAACAAAAAAAAGTAAGATGGAGGGCTCATTAAACAACTAGTTATCAAGCAATGAAATAAAATATTCAATATCAATTCTCGCAAAGTTAACTTAAAATGTAGATACTCGTATGTCTATAATACTGCTGTGTGGTTCTTCCTTTTCATCAACATTTTATATTGCTACTTGATAAACTACTCACTCTTAATCTTTTCTGCTTTAAATCCCAAAGAACAACCTTATATATATATTTTTTTGGTTATAACAACATTATATCTTGATTTCCAAGAAACAACAACTTCAGTCCCTCAGAAATTTAATAACAGATAAAATAAGTACCATTTTTAAAATCAAATGCATTGCGTGTGGAGTACGTTTCTTTAACTTTCTGGCTGGTCCAACTGATAAGCATCTTATAGTACATATTGGCTTGAAGGGTCAGACCTGAAATAATATCATCAGTAAAAATTTGAAACACCGCTGTATACCAAGAAAGAAATGAAGGCACCCCTAGAAATTGAGAAACTGTAAAAGATTTGCCACATCAGAAAATTTTTCACACACGCAGATAAACTTCCAGAATCATGTCAAAGATGAAATTATTAACACTTTGATCCCTGCTAGATAGCCACTTCTTGTTTATACATTAATTATCACTAATCACAAATTTCTAAGATTTATTTACCCACGTTATAGGTACCAAAATGTTATCAGATCAAGATTGGTGCAAGTAACAAAACTTAGATTGCAAAGTATCCACTTTGATAAGTGAGAGCATAGCATACAGTTTGACCACATATCCTGCAAACAGTTAATAGATGTGAGAGGGAAGTACAGAAGCTAGTGCAAACCTGCTGAGAAGTAAATAGGAACCTTTAGATTCATGCGCTCCCAATAATCTTCCAGCAAGATACAGAGCTCCTACAAAATAATAGATTACATTCAGAACAAAATGTCACAGCCAGGGCTCAGAATTGGCTACGAAAATCATTAGCACTAAAATAAACAGAATCAAGATCAAACTTAAAGATACAAAGAATTAGAATTGTTGTAGCAGTGTCTGGTGTCATGAATTCAAGGCGTTAAAGTTGGAATATGGTTGTTTATTTCTGTCATATAAATGATGGATTTTAACTAGATACAATTTCCATAAAAATCTAAATCTATTAATACAAATCCATTATCTAACTAGCTTGAAAGGCATCAATACGATAACAATGCTGATTAAAGTATGAAAGCTTAATAAGGACGCGAAGGCTAACTGCAAGGAAATTTGTAATCCAGAAGCAATTATTCAGGACTTCAGAGGTCTCTCTCATTTTTCCTTCTTAGAACAGGAAGAACTTCCTTCCAAGTACAAAATATAAATACGAAGTCAAAGAAAAATGAAACTCTCTTAATTATAGTACCTGAGCTCTCCCAAGAGCAAATGTTGGAATTAGCACTTTTCCACCACCAGCGACGCATTTGTGAACCTACATAAACCTATATTAGAGATTACCAACAAAACCACCTTCAGAGGAGCAAGATAAGAAAATCTTGCATCCAATTTTGACAGCCACCAGTTTCACAAAGGAATACATATATGTATGACATGTATGACATCATCAATAGAAATTGATTCTTACAGCAATGAGTTGCATGTTAAAGAACCAAGAGTTTGATAATTATGACTCTTTACACTAGTTTAAATTATAGTATGAACTGTTGATACTTCAATTTTGTCATTTACGTACAGCTCTGAGAAATTCTCTTTCCCGGGCATATTTTGAATCCCGGATGGTTGTTCCATATGTGGACCTGTAACAGGAAAAAATATCTATGTATAAGTGAGTGCATGGAATGGAACACAAAGGTTTCATACATTAAAAGAAATTGTACTCAGAGTTCATCAACAAAGGACATCCAATGTTTAACAAATGATAAGGTGCAAAGTCAAATAATATACAAGACATAGATATCCCATACTCTGAAATAAGAAGGTCCAAATTTAGTCGTTCAATTTGAGCTGCTCCAAGATGCCTATCTGGTGTCATATTATAGTCTCCTGTGTATACCATAGCAGCGTCTCCCACCTTTGCATAAAACATTGCAGCTCCAAGAACCTTAGAAGAAAAATAAATATTAGGACTCAAGGAATGACACACGAAAGTGACAAACAGTATTGACTGTTCCAAGAAAATTATTAACGAAATAGGAGAACTATAATTCTTTTCTGGTGTGTATAAGCATGATATCAACAGATAATGTATTCTAGATGTGAGATAAACAAGAATTACATGTCCTGCATAGTACGCACGGATTTGAAGGTCTTTATCAACCTGCACTGTTTGCTTCAGATCCACCGGTATAACTGCATTGAGGAACCATATAAAAAAGTAACCATAAAACAATAACAGAAAAGCTGAATTTCAGAAAACAAAAACAACCCTTAACTTGTGAAAATTTTCAAGTAACCTATGACGACTAAATCTTCAACTGGTTCAACAAAATCATAAGAAATACTCAAGTACCTTTCTTCATGCATTCGGCAATGTGATCAGAAGAAAACTGTTCTTCCTCACCCCTTCGCTCAACCATCACTTTTCGATAGTCCTCCAACATTATAGGAGCCAATGCCTTTGTCGGATACTGCAGCACAATCACGAAAAACCGTTACAACAAGAACATCAAAATGCCAATTGACACAGACATTTTCCCGAGCACCTTACCGTCATGTAAATGGGGCCACGATAACCGCAGACTTCCGTGAAATAAGGGAGGGCTCCAACGTGATCCAAGTGACTGCCCAAGTGCAAAAGATCAACAAATATTGAGGTAAGTCTACTGAACCATAAAGAATTTAAAATATTAGAGTTGGTTTTTGTTTTCTTTTCGTACAAGTGGGTGATGATGATGCAAGTGAGGGCGTGATCGAAGTTCGGGTCGGGTTCGGGTTTAGGAATGAGAGAGAAGTCGGGGTAGCGTTGGTGGTCTAGATGCCCCATATGCATTCCGCAGTCGAACATGATTCGCTTCCCATTGATTGTCACCACTACACAGCTCTTACCTACCTCTTGCCCAGCGCCTGATGACCCCAAAAATAAATAATTAATTAATTAATCAATTTAAGGCAAAAAGTAAAAAATTCTGGGAGAGAATACAATGAAGGTGAGGGGTATAGTTACCGAGGACGAGAGAGTCGATGGCCATGAGAATGAGATACGCAGCTTCTTGGCGCGCTTTTGAGTTTCGGCGTTTGATTCGTTCGTTTTGTGGCAGAATTTAAATAAATAACAGCCGAATTAATGAAAAATTGATACAATTACGGGCTTTACAACCAATGGCCCAGAGAGATTCATGACGGACCCGGCATCGAAAACAGGCCAACCCAGCCAGCACTATCCAGGAAAGCATAAAATAAAATAAAATATAGGTTTTTTTGGGTCATTAGGAAGGGGAGGAAACTTGAACCTAAGACCACTTTAGAGCACACCAAAGACCTGAATCAGTCCAACAAAACATAGGAATTTTGAGGGAATGAAAACCAGCTAACACCCCATTGGTAAAACATACGAATGCAACTAACTCTACACCCTAAGTCTGGTTTTCGAATCCCCGTCCATGCTCTATGCCTTTGGTTTCAGTTTTAGGTTTAATCTCAAGGAAATCACACACTGAATATCAATCACAATTTCTGCTTGCTGAACCCTACTCTTATTTCTTGTTAGAGAAGACTCGAGAGAGTGAAGCCCAACCCATTTCAATTTGTCAGAAAGTTTCTGCTTGTTTATTTCATTCCAGACTGCAAACGACAAAGAGAACAACGGCGTTAAGTAAAAAATAAAAATGATGGTTTTGATTTGAGGCCCCATTTCAAACCATAGTGTATATCATAAAGCTAATAACATTATAGCCCAGTCCCCTAACGTGAGCTTGATAGGGACTACATAGGAATTTAACATTCTACCAGACATACATATAAATAACCAACAGTGGACTATAGATGAATTAACACAACCACAAAAGATCTGATCTTGATCTGGTTACAAGAATATTAACAAACCCTGAACCAACAACAATCACACTAGCTGCAATTACAAATATAAACTGCAAAAGATATAACAAAAGTAAAAACCAATAAGCTACCTATACAACACAATCATTGCCCACTCACGACACCACAAAAGGTTAGCCCAAAGTCAATAATCTTCTTCCCTTTCTCTTCTTTTCTGCTGATCTCTAAGCATGGGAATAACAATCTACGTCAGAAGCATACCGACTTCTTTCTCTGAGTTTGCCCTCCTTTTCGGATTCTCTCCTTGCCAGCTTTGGTGAACACAGTATCATCGGCATGCCAGCTACAATCTTTTAATCAATCACAGTAGGGGGAAAAAGGAAAAATAATAATAAAATGTGGAAAATGGAAGGAAGAACAAGGCCTATGCAGATTAACGCCTTTATGCAGCTGCAAATTAGGATTTTTATCATTGGGTGCTGCGTGTTAACCCACCTCGTGCCAAACCTCTGCACAAATATGTGAAACACGTCAACTTCTACAAGTTATGTAAAAACAATAATCACCACCATAGCCACAATTATTCTCATCAGAGCACAACATTCATATAGTGGTTGTACATTTATGTGAGAATGAGATTTTAAATGATCTGGCAGTTTTATCTTTGGAAAGAGAAAAAAAAATATGTTTCCTATATAAGCTCTATATAATTTGAAGGTATAAATAGTAATATAAATAGTAAGTACCAAGTGTAACAAATTTACACAAATGAGGGGATGTATATCCTAAAGCAAGTTGATCCATCATCGCCAATCTCTCTATTACTAAGAAAACATAATAAATGGTACAACCATAAAACTAGTTTGGCCTAAGACATTACAGGTGGTAAGAGATTGAAAAATAATTACCTTCCAGAAAGAACCTGAGCACTGTTGACAGAACCTTTGGCATTACCAAACCGCTTGGCCCTATTCTCATGTTCTTTGTCCACACGCATGGCAGCCACCTCCTTCTCCATGGCAGCAACTTCTCTTCTCATTTTCTTTGCCTCAACCTCCATTGCTTTAGTCAAGGTATCTACCTTCTTAGCCAACATCTGAAAGACAAGAATCACAAATGAATACTTAACCAAGAGCACACATTACAGAATAATAGACTGATAGAAAAGAATGTCGACCTCGATAGCGTCATCCTTATCTTTCAGGCTTTGATCTTTCTCATGACCAGCTTTCCTCAAAGCTACAACCTCTTTCTGCAGCAAATCATACAAAACCCCTGGAACACTATCCTCTATATCCACCGTTGAGAATTCATTTGGCTTATCATCCGAATTTCCCTTCCAGTTATTTTGTGCTTCACCATCCTTGGTTCCCTCACAAGATTGGTTAACTGAGAAACTGGGGCTTGTACCATTTAAGAGAACCTTACCCCTGTCCAGTGACCTTGTACCACCATCAAATGATTTTGATGTGCCTTTAGCATGCTTCAACACTGAACTGGTGCTAGAGGACAAAGACCTGACCGGTGTTCTCTTGGATAAATAGCCATTGGAAGTTAATTTTGGAATATTATCAGCCCCACCCAGAGACTGGCGTCGAGAGGGCCCATTGCTTGTACTTCTTCCCTCAGCTGTGCTGCGATTAGTACTGCTAGAAGATCCTCTGACACTCTCCTCAAGCACTTTAAGTCGCATATGGTATTTTTCCTGTTAAATACAAAGAGAACTTTTACTCTACATAACATCCCACCTTTAAATTACATACAAATTTGAAATTGATTGCAGAACTGGATTATTACTTTCAACTGAGCTTCGGACTTGGCGGCTCGCTCAGTTATGGCAAGCTTATCACGGAGTTGCTGCATTTCTCCCTGTAAGAACACAGTTTGGCAATTACAGTAAACAGTAAAGCCAAACACTGAAAGCTCAAAGAAAGTCAGTAAGAAGCTAAGAGTTCGACCAAAAAAGAAGATAAGAACCACTACCTGCAAGAATCTCCGTTCTTCAAGCCATTGTTTTACAGGCATCACTTTGTCATTAGCATCTTTCCACTCATTTGCTACCACTACAGCTACTCTGTTTGCTGTTACTTTTGCACGGGCCAACTCCCGGTCTAGAGTTTTCCTTTCCTCCTGAGAAACACAAAACCATACCTCTTCAATCTTAAGAATGCTTTCAACTACAGGTTACAGGTTAACAATAAGCAAAAGCCAATATTGAGCATCTATATATGTTTGGCATATTACATTCATCTCCTGGAATTTCCGCTGATAATCCCTCACAGCATTTGCCGCTGCACCTCCAGCAAGAACAGCCTCTTCCAACTCCCGCACAGTCTGAGTCAGCTTTTCAACCTCGGCAACCTTTTGTCTATGCATCTTGTCTAAAATTTTATTTTCTTCCTACCACACAGAAGCAGTAGAAATATAAATCATCCTAGTCGAACACCAAAAGCAGGAAACTATAATATTAAATTCCCAACACCACCGCCAAAAGAAGAAAAAATATGTCTAATGCACTTAAAGAAACGAATATCATGCATGACCTTGCACTTACCTGACAAATTTCTATCTGTTTCATTAACTCTTGGTTTTTATTCTGAAGATCATCCACCATGGAGGCCTTAGCCAAAGCAACCTGAACAGTCCTCTCAGCCTCAAGTAAAGCTGCTTCTTTTGATTTGGTAAGGCGATCCAAAGCTTTGTTATCATCTTGAAGCTTTGCAATCTGTAAGCAGCAAAGTAACTAATTAATTAAACTTACAAGTCAACATAAATTCCGTCTGCTAGGGTAACACACAAAGTACCTCTTGTCGAGCAAGCTTGAGCTCAGCCTCCAGAGGTGCAAGAATGGCTTCAATTGGAGGCATATCATCATCCTTTTGGGCAGCATGAACCCTGCGTAGAGTAGCTTCAGCTGCAAACTGAGCTGCCATGGAAGCTTTCTTCTCATCATTGATTTTTTTAATTTCTAGATTCTGCAAAACATTTTTTGACGAAGTAGAATTGTGATAACAAGTATATATAACCAAAGTGAAAATAAGTTTGCGAACTTTCAGATAAGTTGAGACGAGGATCAAATTCAAATAATACTTTGCTTTCTAGAAGTGATTCTGTTAACTTCAGCTTCTCCTCCACCTTTGATAGTTCATCAGTGAGCTGCAATGTAATCAAAACACAGAAAAATAGAAAAGTCAGCAACAATTTTAATGACATACTAGTTAAATGAGAGAGAAAACAAAGGGAAAAAATTCCCCTAATATTACACATATCAAAATTTAAGATTTATGATGTCCAGCGTTCCAGATTATCAGAAAACAAAATTCTTTGATATCTCTCAAAGTGGCTAATGGAAACAAATGCAAGTGTCACAATAAAGGAGGAAACCATGAGCTATATTGCAAACATGAGAAAATGTACCAATTAAGGCTGTTAAGCATTTTCCTTCTCTCTGTTTTTTTCTTTTTGTTCTTTTTTTGGTGAACAGGACTGTTGAGCATTTAAGCTCACATGCCAACAATATTCCTATACAAGTAATACATTACTATACATACCAAAATTTTGGGCCAATTAAAATATGTTACCCCAGAACTAAAAAAGGAATAAGAACTAGTTAAATTCTTTTTCAGGAAGAACAAGTCAAATTCTTAATAATCAACTTATGCTAGTTAGTTCTCCAGAAATGGAATCCAAAAAATAAATTAACCCTTGCCTTGCCCCTGAGTTACTAGAAAACAGATTCCCTATTGATCATAATAATTGTTAAAATAGCCATCGTCTACTCCTGCAATTCCCAGGATCCTAAAATATGGGCTAAATGTAAATTTTATTATTAAGGAAGAAACACGACCAAGAATAATTCTTCAGACGTGACTGATATTGCCCGGAGAGAAGGAAACTATACAAATTTCAATTTGAATAAGATTTGAGATTCAAATTCAAGACAAACACATAAGCTGCTTGGCAAAGATGCCAACCTAGAAAATCCAGAAACCAATATTAGTATACACACATGGACACGCAAAAAAAAAAAAAAAAAAAAAAAAAGAGCAGCTCGAAAAATCAGCGTAATAGCAAATGACGAAAATAACCTCTTCAACAGCCTTTTCTCTGGCTCTTTCAGAGAGCTTGAGAGCCTTGATCTGAGCCTGTGCCTCTCCTAACTCCCGGTCCTTATCTGCAAAACTCACCCAAAAACAACAGTCAAAACGGAGAAACTACACTCTAAATCGAGCAAAAGCAGTAGCAAATCTCGAGAAAACCAGCGGATCGAGCCGCATTCGCACCTCTGACTTCATTCTCGAGCCGATTGAGCTCGACCTTGACCGGATCCGAGCCGTGCAAGAGGTTAATGAACTCGTCGCCGTCCATGCTCGGCCTCATGAATCCTCTTCTCCGCGATGAACTCTTCCCCTCCTTGAACGATCCCGACACCGTCAGTGGCGGCGGTGTCGGAGTAGCCCCCGGAGCCGGTCCATTACAGCTGAACTCCGCCACCGGAGTCGTACCTCCGTCGCCGGAAACCTCATCCATAGCCGATCTGAGTAGCGCACACTCTTTCACATCCAAATGCAGGTCAGGATTCGAAATGCCTAGGGTTTCAAATCGTAGATAAATATACAGATACGCAGATTATAGATATGTAGATATTGAGAGAGAAGGAGAGAAGGAGAGAGTGTTGAGCTTTTGGGAAAAATGGTGATTTTTAGAGAGAGAAATGGAGTGGGTTTTCTCTTGCCTTGTCTTTTCTCTCTCTAGATTGTGATTTAAATCTGGTTGTGGCTAGAGAGAGAGTGAGTAGATTTAGTTTGATTAATTAAATAGACTGGCGAAGAGGAATGGGGACGCTTTGCTGTTAAGCAGACACTAGTGCATGCGACTCTCAGTATTATTAAGTAGACTCCTTCAAACAGTTAATAATACTCCTACTTACTTTGATTTGTTTCTTTTTGTTTTTCTTTTGGGCTTTGGGCTTTTTTGGTCTTGCGATGTTTACTTCTAGGATAAGCTAGAACCGTAACGCGCACTCTCACGCAAAGGGAAGGCCTCTGGGTACCGTATACGCACAGTACATGGATGCGCATTGTAGCAGGCTGGCAGCGCTATATATTTCAGTAATTCTTTTTTTTTTTTTTTTTTCTCATTGTTAAGAATTCAGTTTTTCTATTCCAATTGTTATTACAACAAAGATGACAATAAAATATTAACGTCATATACATTTCTAAAAATATATATTTTTAAAATAGCGACTTTTTTTTAATTAACGGGTCATGTGGGTTCGAACTTGACATTTTTTTCAATATTGATAATCAAAATATCATTAGACTAAGAGCTAATTAGAGCATTGGCAATAGTTAGAATCAATGCAATTTTATTGCATGAAATTGATCAAAAACAATAAAATCTCACTTGTAATAGTGTGATTTAGTTCATTGCAGTAGAGGGTATGAACCCTCTATTGCAACCATGGGACCCACATGCAAATAAATAAAAAAATTTACAGCAATTAATGCGTTATGTAGCATCCGCAATGGTTCTTCAATAATTCAATGAAATATAATAAATATATCAATTAAATTTTTTTTCCAAATATATTAAAAATTGATCTCTTTTTAAAGATCTATTTGAGAATATTGTAATGGTATATTTTGTAATGTTATTAAATTTATCCTTTTTATTTTATTTGAGTATGTAAAAGACGTGTACATAGATATAATTATTTATCGAAAGCTATTGAACCGTACAAATGCAAGTAAAAACTGCAGTTTAATTCAATAGATGCTAAAAAAGATCAATTTATTGAACTATTGAACAACCATTGCGGATGCTCTTAGTTAAAACATGGTATACCTAACACTTTATTTCAAACTCTTTATTTTGTAACAAATCAACCTAGTTTTTAAGAAATCCATAATTCTATCACTTTTCTCTCTCTTTTTTTTCTTTACTTTTTTTATGAATAATCTAACACTCTTTCATAGTAACAAAATATATGCAACTATCAAAAGAATTTTAAACATGAGAATGAAAGATAAACAAATACAAAATGAGGCATTTAAGTTTTTGTGAGGAATTTTTTTAATATTTTGTACGACAGTACTAATATAAATTTTCTATACAACAACATTTGAGAGTGGCCGGTGCCCATGGCATGCACTGGCTCCACCCCTTGTCACTTTGTTGTTTTTCAATAGGAGGAAAATTATAAAAATCGTTTCAAGAACAACTACTTGTCTAAATAGACCCCTTAAAAGAAGATAATATTCAGTGTTAACCTTGGACAGGGCAGCTAGTACGACTGCCTTGGGCTCACTATCCAGAGGCCCCAATTTGTTATTTTTTTTTATACGGTGTTAGATTATATTTATTATATTTATAAAAATATCTTATAAAAAAAAGTAACATGGGGTCTTTGAACTCTTTTAAACTATAGTTGATTGCAAATTTGGAAGTTTTAAGTTTGTTGTTGTGGAGGAGGATTTCTCAAATTCCATGTTGTTCTTTGTTTATTATTTGAAGTATTAAAATTTCATTGGATTTCCTTCTACAGTTTTCTATTACAAGTTGCAACAATTCATGAAAAAACAACAATCTGAAATCAGAAAAAGAAAAAGAAATTATTGAATTGTTACAAGTATTTATCTTGCTTATGCATTTGATTTGAATGAGACAAGTCAAATTATATATTAAGGGCTTAATCTTTTACATTTGTTATGGGTCATGAAAATTTCAGGACCGTCCTGATAATATTCCAAAACTTTACATATGAAAAATGAGATAAATTGGGCATCTAACATTATCTATTTGGAATGCATCATTTTCTCTATAAATGCATGGAAGATTTGATTCCATATGGCCAACTATGAGGCACGCTCGATTTTCAAATACATTTGGAGCATGTAGAGAAAGAATTTTGTATCACAAACCTCATTTGGATGAAAGGAAGGATGTGGGAAGTTGTATGAGCCATTGCATTGCATGCATAAATCAAACTCTGATCTGAACAGTCTAATGGGTCACGATGAAACAATTATCACGGGTGCAATGTCTAATTGGGACCAGTAATATCAAATTAGAAATTCATATGCAGACTCGAGAGTGGTAAGTGTCATTGTCAAATATTGAGAAAATAACCAAAGAAAACTGTAATTCAAGTGATATTGTAGTAATCAAATATTAAGGGCATGGCATTATCAGGCATTATTTAGGCAGTAAATCACTTTCACCCACCTGCCCAAAATCAGTTCGCCAATAGCATCGCAGGCCAATAACGGTTTTGGTATGCTCAGCCCAATTGGAGACTCAATATATGCAAGAAGACTTGTTACAACAAGTAGCATCTTTGTTTCCTATATTATGAAGAAAAAAATTTGTGCGATGAGGCTGTCAAATACATTAGATTTCTCACATACTTATTATTTACATAATAGCATAATTGTGAGATGAGACATATTGTATACGGTATAAATATCTTTTATAATGCGTTCACAATGGTACATTATTCTTTTTATAGGTCATGTTTAGTAGGTTTGATTGAACTGAACTGAACTGAACTATTTCAATTAGAATAGACAAGAATTCTAACTGTTTGTTTGGTGTGCTGGGACTTTAGTTATTAAATAGAAAATTAGATCAAAATCCAAAACTGCCAGAGTTTATTAGGAATAACCCATGAATTTTTAATTTTGATGTAAACCCAAAATTGCTAGGATTTATTAGGAATAACCCATGCATTTTTAATTTTGATGTAAACCCAATGACTAGCGCTCCACGTCAACAAATTTACCATAATGAGATGACGAGTTAGTCTTATATTTATTAAGTCTTATGAGGGGGGTGGGAAATGTGTAACTCATAAGAATTGACTTGGACTCAACTCCAATCTAATCCAAACCGCACTATTGAACAAGACCTTAAAGAGACAACCCCTTGATTTCAAAGGTTGTTAAGCAATAAGCATGGGTTATGAAGCTGGAAATCGAGGGGATGCGAATTTGCATGCAGCCAAACAAGCCCTAGATGGAGTATGCTCAAATTCTCTCAGTTTTTGTGCACTTTTTGAGATAAAATAGGAGGGGGATAAGGTAAAGAAATTGGAAAAGATAGCAAAAGCTGCTGCATTGGCCTTTTTGATAACGTTGCTATCCCTTGAAGAATCAACATGACTGGAAGGTCGAGTGAGATTTTTTCTTTTTTTCTTTTTGGGTATAAGTAGAAAGCTTTATTTTATATATTTTTTTTAAAAGCTCTTAATCTGGATTTCAGTAGGCTTAAAAACGGATTTGAAAGTGAGTGAATGGGTTGTGTCCCCTCAACCACCTAAACTATGCTTTTTTCTGATTTCGAAATTTAAAAACAAACCGTTCATCATATAAAACACACAGTGACACTTCACAATTTGCTGCTTGAGGTTCAACGGCAGAGCGATGCTGACACTACACTGACTGACCACTCTTCCCTAATTCCATTATTTTCTATCAGCAAAGCTCCATCGCCTGCCCTGCAGTCATTGTTGTGCACATTACTTTCAAAATTGTTAATTAGTACTAATTTGGTAATTAAACTAGCTCTTTAATTACTTGAAGAAAAAAAATGACGTTATAACTTTTTGATTTTTAACTTTTAAATGTTTGGTTTAGTGCTTCATTCATTCGTGCTTCTAGCTAGGCCCTTTCGATCCAAAGGCCACGTGTGTGGCGAAGACGTGTAGGCCTGGGTTCAGACAAGAAATGATGGTTTATTGTCAACTTCATTTTCGGTTTTTGGTGTTGCATTGCAACTTTGCAAGACAGAAAAAATAGCGGGGCAGTATTAAAAGTCGATTTAATTTAAAGCTATCAAAGCTTTAATTGATTTTGAACCAACTTGAACTGTGGTCGTGGCTGGGCTTGGGTTTGGCAATGAGTTCAATGTAGAAATGACATCTGTTCAACTTTGGATGAAAGCCAATAGGGCTGGTTTTCTTAGTGGTTTGAATATTCATTTCAAACATTAAAAAATAAAAAAAAGAGTTGAAATCTCAAACATCAGGAAGAATCGCATGTTGCTGTTTTTTTTTGTTGCCGTTAAAATAAACAAAATATGAAGTCGCTGGAAATGGGCTTAACGAAGCCGAAAGTCATGGCTTTTAAGACCGAAAGAGTGGGACTGAAGGGAAGCTGAAGCAAATTAGTAGTGCCAACTGCTACATCCAGTTATTACTTGTTTTGGTGCAGGCAGGTGTGGCGGCGGTGGACATCTTAGAAATTATAAGTTAAAATAATACACCCAACCGTGAATTTAATAGTAACCATTTGTTAACATATTCACTTTCATTTTTGGTACGGTAAAAGAATAATTGTATGCTTATTTGACATTGAAGAATTTATTGTTCAAAATAATCTACGTGATACTTCTATTCTCAATGTTAGAAGATGTCTCAAGTTCAAATCTTCTCCATCAATTTTTAAAAAAGACAAAAAAAATTGGTAGATGTCCAATTATCTCAGTACCAATGTCCCTAAATGCATCTAAAATAAACAGCTTAAATACAAAAAACTGAGTAATTAAAAAAAAAAAAAAAAGTCTTTCTAGCTTTAAAAAAAACACAAACACACACTTTCATATTTTAGTTTCTATTGGTAAAGAAATTTGAAAAAAAAGGCATCCAAGTTATGCATCTTGTGGCCCACCAATGTCCCTATGGGTCACAAGAGCCCATGTTGGATAGCCTTTCACTCTTGTTCTAAAATCCAAGAGGCCTTCTCTTATTGGGAGTTTAGAGCAATTCAGGCTTGAGAAAAATATCCAAGCCCAATTATCTCTACATAAGCACTACAAAAGCAAATGGTCCGTCCAAAATAGACTTCCACTCTTCGTTTGAGAAAACGACATCGTCAAGAAGGTGCAAGCCTAAACCCCAGCAAAACCCTGAATTTTCTTAGCTCAACCGCCAAACACAGCTCACCAGATACCATCCATGAATGATCAGAGAAACCCTCCAGTTAATTGGTCACCTGCGAAGAACCTCACAGCTCCCGAGTCATTCTACCTGCAACAAGCTCCTACACAACCTGATTAGCTCCAACTGCGGTGAGCTCTCTCTGAAAATCCTCTCCCACTTGGTCTCCAAAGGGTACAATCCTCACCGCTCTTCATTCAATTCAGTTATCTCCTTTTTATGTAAATTGGGTCATATTAGTTTTGCCCGAAAGCTCATTAATTCGATGCCGAGATACGGGTGCTTGCCTGATATTGTAACTTACAATTCTTTGATGGATGGGTATTGTAAATTTTCTGACATTGATGAAGCTTGTTTGCTGATGAAAGAGATACGCATGAGAGGATGTAGACCTGATTTGGTTACTTTTAATGTATTGCTTAACGGGTTCTGTAATGTTAAAATGAAGAAAGAAGCTTTGGTTTATATAGGTTTGATGTGGAAGAGTTGTTCACCGAATGTAGTTACATATAGTCACTTTATAGATATGTTTTGTAAAATGGAGGATTTGGGTTTGGGTTATAGGCTGCTTGGTGATATGGTGAAGGATGGGGTGCTGCCGAATTTCTTCGCTTTTACTTCTTTGATTGATGGATATTGTAAGGCTGGTAATTTGGAGGTTGCTTTTGAATTGCTTGAGAAGATGAGGCAATCGTCACTTTTACCAAATGTGGTTACTTATAATGCTTTAATTAAAGGGATTTGCATGAAGGGGATGTTGGGAAGAGCCGATTATTTGTTTTCTAAGATGTGGGAAGATGGGTTTGAGCCTAATTCAGCAGTCTATACTTCAATGATAGATGGACATTTAAAGAAAGGAAATTTAGATGATGCCATGAAGTATATGAGTAAAATGCATGATCAAGGGTTCAGCCTTGATGTAGCTGCATATGGGGCGGTTATCTCAGGCCTCTGTAAAAATGGTCGGCTAGATAAAGTAATGCAGTTTATTGAAGATATGGTTGGGAGTGGGTTAGCTCCAGATCAGATGTTGCTGACGACCATTATGGATGCATATTTCAAAGCGAATTTAAAAGCAGCTTCAGGTGTCTACGGGGAATTGTTAGTAACCCTCCAATTCTTTGCTCTCCTGCAAAGAACCTCACAGTTCCCAACTCCCTTTACCTGCAACAAGCTCCTACATAGCCTCATTAGCTCCAACTGTGGAGAGCTCTCAGTGAAAATCTTCTGCCACTTGCTCTCCAAAGGTTACAATCCTCATCCCTCTTCATTCAATTCAGTTATCTCCTTTTTCTGTAAATTGGGTCATATTAGTTTTGCCCGAACACTCGTGGATTCGATGCCAAGATATGGGTGCTTGCCTGATATTGTAACTTACAATTCTTTGATTGACGGGTATTGTAAATTTTGTGATATTGATGAAGCTTGTTTGATAATGAGAAAGATACGCATAGGAGGGTGTATACCTGATTTGGGTACGTTTAATATATTGTTTAACGGCTTTTGTAAGGTCAAAATGAAGAAAGAAGCATTTGTCTATATGGGTTTGATGTGGAAGAGTTGTTCACCGAATGTGGTTACATATAGTACCTTTATAGACATGTTCTGTAAAACAGGGGACTTGGGTTTGGGTTATAGGGTGCTTGGTGGTATGGTGAAGGATGGGGTGTTGCCGAATTTGTTTGCTTTTACTTCTTTGATTGATGGGTATTGTAAGGCTGGTAATTTGGAGGTTGCATTTGAATTGCTTGAGAAAATGAGACAATCGTCACTGTTACCAAATGTGGTTACTTATAATGCTCTAATAAAAGGGCTCTGCATGCAGGGGATGTCTGAAAGAGCCGATTATTTGTTTTCTAAGATGTGGGAAGATGGGGTTGAGCCTAATTCAGCTGTTTACACTTCAATGATAGATGGACACTTACAGAAAGGAAATGTGGATGATGCTATGAAGTATATGAGTAGAATGCATGATCAAGGGTTTAACCTTGATGTAGCTGCATATGGGGTGGTTATCTCAGGCCTCTGTAAAAACAGCCGATTAGATAAAGCAATTCAGTTTATTGAAGATATGGTTTCTAGTGGGTTAGTTCCAGATCAGATGTTGTTGGCGACCATCATGGATGCATATTTCAAAGCTGGGAATTTAAAAGCAGCTTTGGGTGTCTACAGGGAATTGTTAGAAAGGGGTTTCGAACCTGATGGTGTGACTCTTTCAGCCTTGATGGATGGCTTATGCAAGCATGGGTGTCTGAAGGAGGCAAGAGGCTACTTTTGCAAGGAAAAGGCCAATGAAATTTCATACTCTGTGCTTATTAATGGGATGTGTAAGGAAGGAAACCTAAGTGAAGTTGAGAAGGTCTTCAGGGAGATGTCAGAGGCAGGGTTTATTCCAGACAAGTATGTATACACTTCTTGGATTACTGGTCTATGCAAACAGGGTAGTCTGCCCGAGGCTTTTCGACTCAAGAATAAAATGGTTAAAGAGGGCATTATACCCGATCTGTTAACTTATAGCTCACTTATTTTTGGTTTAGCAAATGCTGGACTCATGATTGAAGCGAAACAGGTATTTGATGATATGTTGAAAAAAGGAATCACTCCTGACTCTGCAGTCTTTGATATTCTGATCAGAGGCTATCACAAGGAAGGTAATGATGCTGCCATTTCAAGCTTGTATGATGAAATGAGAAAGAGAGGGCTTGTAGATGGAGAACATTAATTTGTAATAGCATTAAGGCTTCGCTGGTTCCATATGATCAAGTCAATTCCTTGCAGAAGGACCTAATTTTATCCGCCGCTATGTTTGGTGAACATGTGCAATATGATTCGTACAAGGCTATTCGTCCCAATTGAAAGTCATGGACAAAGTGGTCTGCCTACTCTATATTTCAATCAGGAGCAAAACTAAGGTTATACCTCTGATCTTGTACATATCTTTTCTTTCTTTGATCGGGCTGATTATACATATCTTTGTCTGTAGAATTGTTTGACATCGTCTAATGTGCTAACTCATTTCATCTTTTGTGTCATCAGCTCTTTCTATAAGCTTGAAGGATGCTTGGCACTGCTGTTGAACATCGACACATGTAACAGTAAGGTCATCGCTCATTGATTCTGATTAGCAAGCTTTTCATCAAATGAAGGAAATGCTCATTTCTTATATTTCCTCATTTGTTTTTGCTGGTCTAGCTATTTGATTTTGCTATTGGTGTGTATTGGCCGATGTTTTATCGGCTCAGAGATGCTTGCAAACATATCAGGAAATGCTGCCATTTTCATTAGGCATGCCTCGTTCGTTGAGCAGCTGGCAACTAGCATGGCCTTGCCAAACTCTCGAGTGAATCTGATAAACTGAGCCTCAACAACAAAAAGGCCCAAGACTAATGTGGTTTCTGATTGTTCTAGTGATACGACTGAGTTTGAATAATAAAATGTAAGGGTTGTGTCCAACATTTTACGCAATGGCGGTTTGTATTACATGTATGTAATCAACTAAAGGCAATATTACAATGAAAGAAAAGGATCTTACGCGATTTTCAACTGTATATCTAAATTTAGACCACCCACCCTTCTTGTCATTATTTTTTGTGTGGTCATTTTAGATTTAGATCTGATGTACTACAACATTATGCACCACCCTTACCTAGAAAAAGAAAAAGAAAAATGTAAAAGATGCAACTGAATAAAAGTAAAAAACAGAATCAAAATATATAGGAAAAAGAAGGATAAGTTAACCATCTGAAAATTTTACCAAACCAAAAATAAATAAATAAATATTTGTAAGATAGGTTGTTTGTGAGCATCGAACTTTACAAGCCCAATTACATTAACGTTGATGCACATACGTGCACCAACCATCGCTACTCTCATAACCGTTTTTTCTGTTTATTCTCTATTTCTCCCTCTCTCTCTCTCAGATTCCATCTGCTAACCTAAACCCACATCAAATCTTTGATCCAAACACTCACTATTGATCCCGCATTGCCTTCTCAGATCCAAACCTTCTCCTCCCACTAACCCACATTTCCTCTCGCAGATCTTCGATCGTCGGTTTAATTTGATCTTAAATCAATGGCCAGATTGGAGAGCCTGATCGGCCTGGTCAACAGAATCCAGCGAGCCTGCACCGTTCTAGGCGATCATGGCGGTGAGGGTTTGTCGCTCTGGGAAGCTCTTCCTACCGTTGCCGTTGTTGGAGGCCAGGTCTTTCTCTGCCTCCACTTCATCCATGTCCTCTGTTTTGATAACTTCTAATTTTCGTTTAAAATAAAATTCGCTTGGGTTTTTGATTTTCAATGCTATCATATCTTGTTGTGGAAACAGAGTTCTGGAAAGTCATCGGTTTTGGAGAGCGTGGTCGGGAGAGATTTCTTGCCTCGTGGATCCGGTAATTCTCACCTCTTCAAATTTTTTCAAAGATGTTTGCTTTCATTTCATTTTTATTTTTTTTTACTTTGGTTGTGTTTATGGTTACTTGGAAACTGAGCAGAATGTCAGATGCAGTGTGGGTTTTATTTGTTTATAACTTTATATATCAGATTCTGCTTAGTAAAACATTTAAAGCTCATTTAAAGCAAAGCTATATGATTTGCACTAAGCTCAGTGGAGTGGAGGCTATCCCTTCATGAATCCCAAATTGATAAAATATGCCATATATTGCTTTTCTTCTTACATTATCTTTCTTTGGTCGCAAGGTATTGTGACAAGGAGACCGTTAGTGTTGCAACTTCACCAGACGGATGAGGGACGGGCTGAATATGGAGAGTTTCTTCATGCACCTAAGAAGAAATTCACTGATTTTGGTATGTCAACTTTTAATGCAAGGTGCATTTTCTCTTTGGCTATTAATGTAAAGGTGAATTCTTTGAGCTAATGATAATTGCATTTAAGGGATAATTATGTAGTTTCCATAGGATTGGATGGTAGTTGTTTAAGTTACATTGATATGCCCCTTTTGTCTTTCTTCTTCCTTTTATTTTTTAGTTTTTTCTTGGTTCTTACACTGAACAATGAGTATTACTGTTTGTTATTGCAGCGTCTGTACGTAAGGAGATCCAGGATGAGACTGATCGTATTACTGGGAAAACAAAACACATCTCTAACATTCCAATTCATCTCAGCATATATTCTCCAAATGGTTTGTATTTTCATTTCCTGCGATGACATTATGGATGGAAATCGTTTAATAAGTCCAGATGCTTTTTATTTACTTATTATCTTCTGTTATTCCTTTGTTGACTGGTATTGTTAGATATTGTTAACAATACCTGTCAGTTTGAATTGCGTGGTAATAAGTTTATTTGTGTGGCAGTTGTAAACTTGACACTTGTAGATCTTCCTGGATTGACAAAGGTGGCAGTAGGTATCTATCTCTCTCTCTATCTGTCTCTATTTCTCTCTCTGTCTCTGTCTCTGTCTCTGTCTCTCTCTCTCTCTCCAGTTTGGTAAGAGCTTCGTGAAAATTTTCTTGATTTGCAGAGGGACAACCAGACACCATTGTTGAAGATATTGAGAATATGGTCCGTTCTTATGTTGAGAAGGTGAATATACTTTCTTTGCTTTGGTTAAAGTGTAACTAGTAAAGTATGCAGGTCCATGACAACGAGTGAAGTGACAAAAATACCCTTACAAAGCGAAAAAAAAATACTTGGAACAATTACTATCAGATGATTGAGAATTCGATATACATCTTTGATAGCATAGCACATGCCAAATTACATCTGATTAACGTACTATACTATCTGTTACATCTGATGATTGGCGTACTTTCTACTATCAAGCATTGGGTAAACCAAGACATGTGCCTAAGACCTCACAGGTCATTACTTCTCGATCACCTGATTGACAAAAATCCGAAGAAGACAGGTGACATTTAGGTGGCCCACAAGGAATGACCTGTGAGGTCTGAGGTACACGTCTGGGTTTACCCAATACTGGTTCTTAAGGACATGACTATTCCTTTGCCGGTATAATGTTGTTTGCATGATCAATTTATCATTCATTACTTATCTTTTACCACTACTGTACTCAGTCTAATGGACTTATTCGATTTGTAGCCTAACTGCATTATATTGGCTATATCACCTGCTAATCAAGATATTGCCACTTCAGATGCCATCAAACTTGCAAAAGAAGTCGACCCTACAGGTAATATGAACTATACCTGGAGAGGCTACAACACTTTTTTCACCTTAGTTCATTGTTTATCAAAAGGAATGTTCGGTTTATAAGGGAAGAAAAACTTACTTCTTTCCTATTATGTTTGGCATTTTTAGGTGAAAGGACATTTGGAGTGCTAACAAAACTTGATCTGATGGACAAGGGAACCAACGCTCTGGATGTAGGGATCCAATCATACTCACTACATAATTGACCAGACAATAAAAGTTACTTGGTTATAGAAGTGCACTATTTTAACTTTCATGAATCATGCTTGTTACCTTTCGGTCTTTCATGATTTCATGGTTGTTACCTTACTTCTGGTGGTGGCCATAACATCACACTAATGGGTACTCTTTATGAATGTTGAAGGTTATAGAAGGAAGGTCATATAGACTGCAACACCCGTGGGTAGGAATTGTGAACCGTTCACAAGCTGATATCAACAAGAACGTTGACATGATTGCTGCTCGTCGGAAGGAGAAAGAATACTTTGAAACTAGTCCTGAATACGGACACTTGGCGCACAAAATGGGCTCAGAATATCTTGCCAAACTTTTGTCTAAGGTCTTAGTTATCAATAATTGTCTTATCTGGCTTAATATTTGCACATGATAATGTTATTGAAACAGCTTTTTCCGTTGCGTCTTCCTTATCAGCATCTGGAGATTGTCATCAGGCAGCGTATACCTAGTATCATTGCTTTGATAAATAAGACCATTGATGAGCTTAATGCCGAGCTGGATCGTATAGGCAGGCCAATTGGTGTAGATTCAGGGGTAACGTTGTTGACCTTGTAGAGTCAAGTTTTCTTGTTTATGACAGGTTTCACTTACTTGTGTTACTATATTTACAGGCACAGCTATACACTATTTTAGAACTATGTCGTGCATTTGACCGTGTATTTAAGGAACACCTGGATGGAGGGTAAATTTCATGACCTCTCTGCAACATGTATTGGTTGTTCAAGTTGAAAATTCCGTAGTCTCCGAGGTTCCATGTTGACATTGTATGTGATTTGATTTCTCAGCATACTAGGGTTGTTCTTCTGAAACATGTGCTCTTGACTCATTGATTGAGTTTTTGAACCAAACCCCTAGAGATAGAGAACTTAGTATGGTTCTATGAAGGAACATGCCATCAAGTTTAAACTGTCTGTTGTGTTCTACATCCAGTATTTTACAACTGTAGAGCTTACCTATGAAGTTGAGTTTTCCATTTTATGAGCGCATTACTCGTTGTTTGTCCAGAATCTTCATCAAATACTTTAAAATGAGTTTACGCTAGGACTCTGCAGACTTACAACTTATGATTTGGCTTCATTTGCAATACTCTGCCCCTTCATTTCTTGGGAAAACTTAAAACTATTTAGGCTTCACTAGACGTATTAGTAATTGCAAGAGTTGCAAGAAAAGTGGGTAATTTTTAAAATTGCACTGCGTGTGGTGGATAAAGAAAACCTTGAAAGAGAATCACTGCCCTTGTACTTGTTCATGGTTTGAATATCATGAAGTTATGATGAGTTCTGAGTTTGATTTGAGACAAGTTCTATGTAGTATAGGTCTGATATCTGAAAGAAAAAGTATCTTACTTATTTCCTAATATATATATTAATTATACGTTGCTACTTCAGGCGACCTGGTGGAGATCGAATATATAAAGTTTTTGACCATCAATTACCGGCTGCCTTGAAAAAGCTTCCCTTTGATCGGCATCTCTCTTTAAAGAATGTCCAAAAAGTTGTTACTGAGGCTGATGGTTATCAGCCCCATTTGATTGCTCCAGAACAAGGATACCGAAGACTCATTGACGGATCTATTGTCTATTTCAAAGGACCAGCTGAAGCCTCTGTGGATGCTGTAATGTTCTTTTTTCTTTCACTTGCTAAGATGTAGTGAATATCAACAATGTATCCTGTGTTTATCTGAGTATTTTTCACTCCATTGCTTTCCAACAGGTGCACTTTGTTTTGAAAGAACTTGTACGGAAGTCAATAGCTGAAACAGAGGTATTTTTACAATTTTACATGTGATTTAAGCAGTTTTATGCAAAATCAGTCTGCACCAGTGCTTTTACTTTGCCACAGTTGTGCGACTCGACTAAATTAAATTTGTATTTATCTTAGTTATGCTGTCATTCATGAATCCAGAGGGGGCTATCTACATAACTTTGGGATCCCCAACAGTCAACATTTGGATGGAACTTAATTGTAATGGTGCTACTTTATGGAAATTGCAGGAATTGAAACGATTCCCTACACTTCAATCTGATATTGCAGCAGCTTCCACAGAAGCGTTGGAAAGATTTCGTGACGAAAGCAGGAAAACAGTTACACGGCTGGTGGAAATGGAGTCCAGTTATCTGACAGTCGAATTTTTCAGAAAGCTTAATCTTGAATCAGACAAAGGTCCAAATCAAACAGGACCAAATGCGGACAAAAACTCAAAAGAACCAGTACAAAACATGGACCGTTTTGGAGATAATTATCTCAGGAGAATTGGTATGAAAAATTCAAGACTCCATGCACTCTCATACTGGCTAAGGCGTAAATTCATTACAGTTTTTATTTTTATGTTTTGCTGAGATGAAATATATTTGTATCAGCATCAAATGTCAACTCTTATATCAATATGGTTTGTGAGACGCTGAGGAATTCGATTCCCAAGGCTGTTGTTCACTGTCAAGTTCGAGAGGCCAAGAGATCTCTGCTCAACCTCTTCTACACCCAAATTGGGAGGCAAGAGGTGAGTTCACTTTTCAAAGCTAACTCTTTTTGGTGAGTTAAAAGAGAAGTTGATGGTATATAATTTATGTGTTCCCTTTGGTGTGTGCAGAAGGAGAGGCTTGGTGCAATGTTGGATGAGGATCCAGCGCTCATGGAAAAGCGAACGAACATTGCCAAACGGCTTGAACTATACAAGTCAGCTAGAGATGAGATCGATTCTGTTGCATGGAAATGATGGAGCCACATTACATTGCATGAGGCTGCTCATGCTAGATTTGACATGACAAAATACCAGATTTGGACGTGCATATTCTTCTTTCTACTTGAAATAAGAAAAACCCACAGGTGCTGCAAGAGCTTAGATTTGAATTGAACTTGCACATGATTCTTTCACCCACTTTTTTTCTTCATTGAACATAAACTTAAACTCAATGTACAATCATATGATTCTTTCTTAATAGTTATTGGATCCCTACTTTTTTTTTTTTCCACACATTTTATGATAATCAGCATCTCATGTGATGGATCATATTATACGAGAGAAACATATTGAAAATAGAGATTTACTATTTAAACCTCATACTTCTCTTAGTTCACCCTAATACTTAAATCATTAAGCTGTAAGTTTTATTATTATATAAAAAGACAAAAAAAGTCATTCAACTTAATACTTAACCCTAGTACATGTATACACACACCCCACCACTCTTCATATTAAGTTTTAGAAAAATACAAACTCCTCTACATCGTATTGTCAGAGAAGTAGAACATTGATGAGCATGCATCTTAAAAATCTACGTGGGAGCTAATGGAAAGACTTGTTGATTGTTTGGCTATAATGATCTTATTCTCTTCCCTTTGTTGATTGGTTGGCTGTTGATTGTTTTTTTTTTTTAATTTTTTTTTAACCTAATGTTTTGGTAAAACTATTCTCTTTCTCTAGAAAGTATTAAATTTTGGATTTGGGGTTCTATTTGTTTGTGTTTTTTTTTCTGCTAGGAACAGTAATATTATTGTCACTTCTGGAATTCCAGTATGCATCTAAAATCATAATCCTAAGTTATTTTTCTTGGTGGTTTTCCACTTTGATAAAAGCTTCAATGTATTCTCCATTGATGGCCGATCAGGTGGCCTACTCCTATTGCAAAGTGTAGCAACCTCAAGTACCAGTTTTATCTCATCTCATAGTAAGTGCCTAAAGCTTCAGTACATAGTGTTTCAATGTTAAAAAATTATAGATGGCATTTGGAGGTAGAAATCAAATAAGAATCACATATTATGCACAAAAAATTTACCAATCTATAAATTAACATTGTCAACAAATCAAGTGTCTGTCAAATAAGAACGTACTTCCTCCTCTAAGGGTAGCTTGTGGGGTTTAAATAGAAAATTTCTTTTATTTCTTATTTTTTCAGCTTTGGGTGTATTTAAGGGTAGTTTGGGAAGATAATGGGGTTTTCTTAGAAATTGTGAAAATTTAAATTAAAAGTTGAGGTAAACTTAGAACATTGGGTGAATTAAGAGAAGTGTGAGGTTTAAATAGAAAATCTCTTGAAAATATTTGTTCAATTTCAAATTTACAAATGAGAAGTTTCAAAGGTAACAAAGACTGAATCGTATATAGGGCCATCTCATGAATCAATCCATCAATGATCTTTTGCAACGAAATGAATCAATCCAAAATTGTAAAACCCAGTACTTCATACGGATTTCGATAACCTTATAAAAAGAATAATGAGGCTCACATTCACATCCTATGCTCGCAGTGTAAATGTACAGCCCAATTAACAAACCATGATGTTATCTTTATACATTGCAGTACAAATCTAAGCATGAACAGCACACATACTTTAAAAACACCCAATTTCAATGCAAAATGAAGCCAATAACTTACGAGGAAGAAACTCAACTTGCACAGATCACGAAACAAAATTTTCTTCTAGAGTGGTTGCTGCAGATAATCATGTAATTCTGCTAACTCTGCTGCCTGGCTGGCTGGGCCGACCAGACTCAAAATAAGTGTATCAGAGGTCTCAGTCCTGCCGGCTTGCTAAGCACAACTCATGTAAGTCATTAAGTATCCACTCTTCACCTGTGTGCCCACCCAATACCAGGACCCTTGTCCCGCCAACCACGCAAGTGCTATGACCCCAAGCAAATTTAGGTGGTTGCCCCGGAACGTTGAGAATTCTCCATGATGGTTTCTCTTCCGAAGGATCCAAGAGGAAAAGCTGAGAAGGAGAATGCAGCCCTGCGATTGAACCACCGAAGATAATGATCCTTCCACAAGGCATGCTGACAGCAACGTGATCAAGTCTAGGAGGGGGAACCACAGCACTCTGGCTGCCTATGCTGGTGAACGCGTTACACTCCAGTTGCCTCCACTGAGGGTTTTCATCTTCCAAATCAATAGTGTAAGTCTCACCTGATCGTAACCTCAAGTGCCCACTGTTGGCAAGTCCACCAAACATGAGAATCTTTGATCGACCATAAACTGAAAGTGAATGCCCCAACCTAGAGGGAGGAGCCCATGAAGTTGGAATCTCTTTCCATGTTGGGTGGTCTGTAGTGAGATCCAATAAGTACGTGTCACTAAGAAGTACCCCAGCATCTGTGCATCCACCTGACACAACTAATTTAGACCCTTCTACTGTACAAGAGCTATGCCAGGATCTAGGAAGCGGGGGAGTTCCACCAAAAACTTCTTTCCATGTTGGCTGCTTGGCATCCAAGTCAAGAATGAAAACATCATTGAGCAATCCTTCCCGCCCACAGCCTCCAAAAACTATCAACCAAGAACCATTCAAGCACGAAAGAGTGTGGCCCCAACGCCCTGGCGGTGATGATTTCACACTTACTCGACGCCACTCTGGATCAGCAGCATCAAGATTGAGAACAAATGTGTCATCCATTGGCTGCATATCAACTCCTTCCCCTCCAAACAGTACAAGTCGATTTCCTACAGCACAAGCACTGAAATTGCATCGTGAAGGCTCCACGGCACCTCCAACTGTAAATTTCCTCCAACAAACAGCCTCAAGAGTTGTCAGTTCCCTGGCCAGACGCCCCCACCCTAACTTATTAGTCATCAATTCCAATGTACCGGTGACTTCTCTTCCCCATGCATTTTGACATACCATCTTTCTTACATGCTCATTTTTTGTTAGTTGACGGATTCTTCTGCAGACAGAACCAATGGATGCCACATCCCTGGGAGTCAAGCGTGATAAGATGTTGTGAGCCAAGACTTCATCGGAGAGCTGAAGAATCCCACATATTTCTTGATACTGGGTGAAAGGTGTTTGTCCACTCATGAGAGAATATTTACCAGATTGATCATACTGCTGATTGCATGTCTCTTTATAAACTGGATATGAGACACTGCTCAAATCTATTTTTGCTTCGGAAAATACTTGAATGCCTATGATGTGTGTAACAGTTCCATTATCATCATGTATAGGTTTCAGTCTTAGCCTATTCACCAAGGGAGTTCCATCCTTCCTGAAATTAAGAAGCTCGCCTTGGAACTCAACTCCTTCCTCGAGACACCTTCTAATCTCAGAAACAACAACAGGATCTACCAGAGGATGCCGTCTTTGAGCATGAGGGTCCCTATACTGTAGGAATCGACTGAAACAAAACATTTTGTTTAATTGACCAAGACAAATTCTGAAACAGTTTATCAGCAAAATAGATTATCGTATGACAGATATGCAAATGAATGCATACACGGATATTAGTTACATGAATCAGCTCAACAAACTTCAAAAAAAAAAAAAAGTAAACAACATTGAATTAATCCATAGAATCCTACGGAATCGTTCCTTGAAAAATACAAAATCAGCACTATTTTGGATATAAGTTTCATAGTTCTCCAGTTGACTATCATGGCATCACAATCACTAGAAAGCAAAATTTGAATCAAATGTTTCCCTCATAGACGACAATTTAAAGTTGCAGCCTCGCAGGAAACTTTTGTATTGTCATGCCCAACCTAACTCAAAGAATTAGATCAAAATGAACACATACAGTTCTCCTTAAAAGTTCAAAATCTAGCAGGGGATTTTGCTGAAGAGTGCGGAATGACTGATACCTTCAGCAAAAAAAAATCATATCATCCAGAACAAATTCTAAAGATTGACTTTGAAGCAACATTTCATCGTTTTTGAGTGAGACGTCCATTTTGTTCTACATTTGTAATTACATATAACATCCAAATCTACTCTCTTGCATATTTCCACAAATTCTCTTTAAAACCCTTAAAAAACAACTCTCTTGCATCATTTTCCCAAACACAGAAAACAAGCAAAACAGGAAAAAGAAATTAGAAAAAAATGACTACCAGTTCCGACCGAGGACCTCGTGGGCGCAATAGCCGGTGAAGGTCTCGAAGACTTTGTTGACATAAATGATAGGACCATCGGGCTCCAGAGCATCTGAGACCACAAACGATGCGGGTTTCATTGGGTAAACTACCATCCCTAGCTTCAACGCCAGCTCGCTCTCCTCCTCCTCTTCTTCTTCTTCTTCTTCTTCTTGATGTTCCTCGTATCTGCTACATTTCAGTCTCTTTGCGAAGTTTTGAATTTCCTCCGCTTCTTCTTCTTCTTCGTATTTATTTGCCATGGCCATGCTTCAAGCTCTGCTCTTTCTTTCTCTGCCTCTCTCTCTTGCTCCAAAAGATGGTGTTGTTGGCTGTGTGCATCTACTCAAAATATCTCATTTTATTTTAATTTATAGCTTTAATTTGGAATTCATCTGACAAAAATGTTCTGTTTCAGCTCCTTATTTGCAAGAATGCCACCAAGATATTTATGACCCATGGTGCAAATGGTAAACCAAAGACTAAGCCGACCACATGGGGAGTGGTAGTGCCGGTAGTTTAAGAAAGATTGGAGGGTTGAAGTTATAACAAGAGTCCACGTAGGTGGAATAGGCAATACGTGTCTAGCTGATATTTTCTAGGAAAATATCTCGGCCGAACTTGGCCACCCTATAGCTTCCACGTCATGCATTTGTTGTAGAAGATATTTTTGTTGCGTTTGGTTTTGCGTAAGCGATTTGGCGGTGCTCGTGCCAATATCATATACATGGACCCTACAACTAGACCCTAAGCATGCTTAAAAGAGTTACAAATTTAAATTCTATTGTCAAATTGTAAATATCTGTATGAATGTCAAATTCTTAATCTGCATTAACCTTTCATCCAATACAGTTTTTTATGAAATTTGAGCTTAAAATATTTTATAATAAAAACAAAAATTAATAAGGTTAGCGATATAAAATGCTGCAAATTATTAGGCATTTTTCAACTTCGTACATGATTTGTTTGACATTTACAAAATTATAGTATAATGGCCGCCCTACGTTTATGGTATAAACACGAAATAGTGCATTCTTAGGCCTTCCATTAAAATCAAATCTCTTACAGACAATTTAAAACAAAGTTTACTTTGAGATTTAATGGTGAAAATTTAAACGGCTGATCAGTCCATATATGCGTGATAAATTTTGTACTGCTGAAACTTCTAAGCAGTTCCTAACAACTCTTTGACGTTATGTGCATCTGAATGTTATGTGCATTGTGGCTTATCAGACATGAATTGAGTATATATTTTGTAGCATAGAGAAAGAGGGATTTCTGCATAATTATTGAATTCACATTTAATTAGTTAAATTGGGCAAATCAAAGTAAAATAAAATCATTCATCTCTCTCTCTCTCTCTCTCTCTCTCTCTCTCTCTCTCTCTCTCTCTACTATATATACATTTGTAAATTGGGCGGTAGAGTAGTGCTCTTAAACGCTTCCCATGTTAGGCCTTTCTGCAAGTATTCTATATTGGAAGGGTCAAAAGGCCCTTTAACCCTGTCTATAGACTTTATCACCGCTCTTGCAGGAAGAATGCTCTTTGATGGGTCCGGTGAAGTCCTATAGCTCAAGCATGAAGAGAATCCCTGAAATAATTATCAGGTAAATGTCATCATAACTATTCATAAGCAATGTTTAGGCGGGCGGCAGACCCTGAACCTATCGCCTAGAGAAGTAATCGGGCCAAAGTGATTTGCTTTCCTAGTAAATAAAGTTTTTAGACAAATGCTGTTACCAATACACTTTCGAATATAGTGCCACCAATACAAACCAAATATTGACCGCCACCACTAAAAGATAAAAGAAATTGAAAATAATTAGAAGCACACCTTGAAGATAAGCACTTGCACATCTTGATCATCCACCACTGCATGCACAATAAGTGCTTCTCCTCTCACACTCTGACTATATAATTCCAACACTGCTATCTCCTTGTGATGCCCGTACTCTTCCTCCTCCTCATCCTCACCATCATCATCATATCTGACGGCTCTCCGCCTGGCAGCGCAGCAAATGCTCAAGGCCCTTCTTGGTCTCAAGATCTGCAAAGCGTCAGCTGAGGCAGAGCACGTTCTGAAATATCTGCTATCTGCTGCAGATTTGGAGGAGGTGGGCTTTGGAGAACATGGTAATTTGGGTGAGGAGGAGATGAGCATAACCCATCTTCCCGATTGGAAGTGCTTCAACATCATAATTATTCGATTTTGGAAATTGGAAATGAGTACACAACTTTGATCCTTGAATGAAGATAAGGGTCGGTCCCAGTCGCACGGTTGGGTGCAATTTATTATCAAAGACAATCTGAAAGCCCATCTAAAATATACTAAAACACATAGGCCCAAGTCACTGTGGACCACGAAGTGTGGGCCAAGACCCCAACCACATTTGGTAAACTTACCCATCACGTCACTGGATCAGCAAATCTTACTATATTTCCTCTTTTATTTTTCTTGCCCTCTACGCGTACGCGTTGGCTTTCTTTTCAACGGTTGAATCAAAATCTTAACAAAAAGGAAAGAAATGGTTTCAGATTTTTCATTCCTTTTTTACTTCCTTTGATTGTGTTATTTTGAATATTGATCAACCATATTTTGACTTCTTAATTATGGTTATTTTTTATGAATCAAGGCTTATTACTTGTGTGTACATAAAAAATTATTGCATGTGCAAGTAAAAGTTTGTCTGGTTGGTCGAATAATATCGTAGTAATTTTATTTTAAAAAATCATATCAAAGAAAAATAAAAAAGGCATTTTCTTTGTGTAACATGGGTTAAATATGAATTCAACAAAAAATTGTTTATTATTTATGTGTTTTTACCGAAATTTATTGTTGACCAGAAAAGATGGACAATTTATGTTAATTCATATTAACTGTTAAATTATTTTTTTGGGGCCAATTTACATACATTGTCATTGAGCGCAGACCGGCTGTGACTGGGACAGAGCCGAGCGTCTTTACGGCCGCAAAGAAGCACGCGACGCGAACGTAGCACTGCGAGCTGGGCCCCACAGGCCCACACACACTCTATCTCTGACTCTCATTAACTGCCCCCAACTTCAATTATTTCTCTTTTATTAAAAACAATCATTCAAAGAAACAAAATAAAAACGTTTTTCTTTTCTTTTCCCTTCCTAGCGTTATCTTCTTCACCCCCAATTGGTATAAACCCACCCTACTCCCCCTTTGCTCGTCTCTGACAGTAAACAATCATAATTCAAACACCATTTGGTCCAATTCGCTTTCTTTGATCGTTCCCCTGAACCCTAACTCCGAACTCTAAGGTTTCCCCTCACGGATCTCGTTCCAATTGATTCCACTTTCACTCTTTGCAGCCATTTGAAATGGGAAATTTCAGTCCATTAGGGTTTGATCATTAGTGTGTGTGTCTGTTTATCCTTGTGGTGGAGGTGGTGGTTATGGCTGCTTTGCAGAGAGTGGCGCAGTCAAGCGTGAGCACTACTGCGAGTAGCTACGGTTCGTGTAAAGGTGGTGCTACTTCGTCCTTTTCTGCAGCCAACGAAATGGCGGTCTCCGATCGGTTTCCGGCGGGCTTAAGGGTTCTGGTGGTCGACGATGACACCACTTGCTTGAGGATTCTTGAGGTGTTGCTTGGCCGGTGTGCCTACCAAGGTATGTCGTTGATCTTTTTCTTTCTCAATGATGGGTTATACTTTCGTTGCCTGATGGGTTTCCTTCCAAGTGTGGTTAGGTGCTATGAGTTGATTTTCTTATGATTGTGAATGGGTGGTGGTGCTACTGATTCTTGCTTGTTTACTTTGCAGTTTGGTCATTTTCCATGAGTTATTTTTGTAATATTAGTTTGTAGTTTGTGAAAAAAACTGCATGGCGTTTTTGTTAAACCTAGTATTTTTCTGGTCTGGTTCAGAGAGTAGAAAAAACAAAATTTTCCTTATATATAATATATTTCTTATCTCATATATTAATGTTGCTTGCAGTTACCGCTTGCTCCCAGGCTACTGTTGCTTTGAATCTTCTACGAGAGAGGAAAGGCTGTTTTGATGTGGTACTGAGTGATGTTCATATGCCTGATATGGATGGATTTAAACTCCTGGAACATGTTGGGCTGGAAATGGACCTTCCTGTTATCAGTGAGTATAGGAATTATATATATTAAGAAATTTGATCATCGAATTATGCTTATTTGTATTAACCTGACGCTGTATTAACAGTGATGTCTGCTGATGGGAGAACAAGTGCTGTTATGCAAGGAATTAAACATGGGGCCTGCGATTATTTAATTAAGCCTATACATGAGGCAGAACTCAAGAATATTTGGCAGCATGTTGTTAGGAAAAAATGGAACGGAAATAAAGAACTTGATCATTCTGGGAGTTTGGAAGATAATGATCGGAATAAACGAGGAAACAGTGATGTTGAATACACATCTTCTGTTAATGAAGGAACAGAAGTAATATTGAAAGGTCCGAAGAGGAGGAGCAATGCTAAAGAAGATGATGATGGTGATATGGAAAACGATGATCCGTCTACCTCGAAGAAACCTCGTGTAGTGTGGTCAGTTGAACTCCATCAGCAGTTTGTCAGTGCTGTGAACCAACTTGGGCTTGATAGTATGATCTTTAACTTTTTACCTTGTATTTTGGTTTTATTACAATCACAGATATATATATATATAGGATGAGGTGCTATAGTTCAGTAAATGTTATTCTTTATAGCATATGATGTGTTATGGCGTAAACGTTGTGTCACCTAAAACATCTTATATGTGGACCATTTGGGATTTCTTTGGTTTGTGCATGTTTGAAAATAAGTAAGTTCACCAACTTAATATCTGAGGAATCTGGGAAGTGGGGCCGTCCAGTGGAGACAGATGATTTTCAAGTACAAGTTACATATAACTAACCATAAGTCGTTTGACTCCAAAGTGATAATTCTTGGTGTAATTTGGATTTCAGTGAAATTTTACCTCCACCCTGCAAGCGAATGAACGAGATTTATTTACATGATATTTTTCTTTTAAATGAAGAGAAAAATTTATGTGTAGCCTTATAGTGTTATCTCAGAAATCATAATGTGAATGCTCAATCCTTCTTTCCATTACCACTGATCATAATTTTTTTTTCCTATGTCAGAGGCTGTACCAAAGAGAATTCTTGAATTGATGAATGTACCTGGTTTAAGTAGAGAAAACGTTGCAAGTCACCTACAGGTCTTGTTCTTCCCCTCGTATTAATCTCATAGCTTTGATTGTTTTGGTGTTTTTTTCATTGTCATTGAAAGACACATAAAAGACTTGGAGGAATTAGATTTATGCAATTATTAATATCATAACTGAAAGAAACTGAATACGATTATGCATTACATGTATTTCAAAATCATCAGTTTATCTATTTTAGAAACCCAGCGTGAATTATGAGAACAACAATGCTAGTTATTTGATTTATTCTCCACACGCACATGAGAACATCCAATCCATTGAATACTATCACATTCCATAGAGAAAGAAGTAGTAAGTTCACCATAATCCAAATAAGAATCTTTATTTCTTATTCTCTGACTATCAGTAATTTTGCATACAAGAATCTGAGTCTGACTCTGATTCTAAGATGTGGACTCATATTTCAGAGTTTTATTCTAGCTTTTCTGTTTCATATCTCCATTGCGGGATGATCATCTCTTTCTGAAAAGAAAAAAAAAAAAAACCATGTGAAATTTTATTTAATCTTGCATTTACCTTTAGACTTGTTCTTTTATACACAGAATTTACTCTAATGCTTTATTGGTTTTCCTACCAAAATTTAAACGAATAAGTGAATATGCAGAAATTCAGATTATATTTGAAGAGATTAGCGCAACAACAAAGTGGGATTTCAAATGGTTTTTGTGGGCCTGTAGAATCAAATGGGAAACTGGGTTCGCTTAGTAGATTTGACATCCAAGCTTTGGCTGCCTCTGGCCAAATTCCTCCGCAAACACTAGCCGTCCTGCAAGCTGAGCTTTTAGGTCAACCTGCAGGGAACCTTGTGCCAGCAATGGATCAGCCTGCTATTCTACATGCATCTCTACAGGGACCCAAGCGTGCTCCTGTTGAACATGGTGTGCCATTTGTGCAGCCTTTAATAAAATGCCAATCGAATGTTTCCAAACATTTTCCAAAATCCATCATACCTGCTGAGGATGTATCTTCAGGGTTTGGATCTTGGCGGTCTAATAGTCTTAGTACCGTGGCACCGAGTAACAATCTCGGAGGTTTGGCTACTCACAATGGTAGCATGCTGATGGACATTATGCAGCAGGAACCAAGACAACATAAGAAAACGCAACAGCAATCTGTGCTAACTGAATCTAGCCGTTTGATTAATGTGCAGCCGTCTTGCCTTGTGGTCCCCGCTCAGTCATCAACTAGTTTCCAGGCTGGAAATAGTCCTGCTTCTGTCAATCAGAGTTGCAGTTTTAACAGGTCTACTGTTATTGATTACAGTATTCTCTCGGCTCAATCTAATAATTCCTCATTGAATATTGGACATATACCAACTGGAAATCTTAAAACTCCCAGCATTCTTGATGGGTACTCAGCCCCTGGTTCTGTTCCTTCCACATCTTGCTCAGTTAATGCTGGCAATAACACCAGCCACCAGAACTCAGCTGTGCCATTTTGTGATTCTAGACAATTGCCTGGGGTTTTGCATGACATGTCAAACATCCAGGGTTTATATGTTGATAAATCAGGGGAAATGCTCGACCAGGGGCCCCTTAGGAATCTTGGATTTGTTGGTAAAGAGACTGGCATTCCAATTCAATTTGCAGTGGATGATTTTGAATCACAAGTGAGTAACTTGAACCGTGGAAAGATCTATGTGGAGAACAATGGTAACCCAGTCAAGGAGGAGCCAAGTATGAATCTTGTGGATAATGCCAAAGTAGGCATCCCAATATTACAAGAATTTTCTTGTAGTGATTTCATGAGTGTTTTCACTGAATAGGTAACTTCTATCTTGGTATTATTCTATTTTCTTTTCTGCTCTGTCTTAGCACGTGCGCAAGAGTGTGTGCGTGTGTTTCTAGCTACCAACAGTTCTTTTCTCGGTGATTCTATTGAATGAGAATGCACACATGAACTGAATTGCGTCAAAAAGATTTGTGCTTTTGCTTGTTGATATTGTTAGCAATGCTAACAGATTTTGTTGGTTCATTATCTAATTCTCATTTTTATTTGTGCAGGCTTTTGTTGTGGTTAGCGGAAGTCTCTTGATTCCATGGCGCGTACAGATTATTTCATGTCATCAAATGTTCAGTAGAGATGGCAGTTGAAGTTGTGTATTATATCTATGATAGATCTAATTTCTGTGCCTGCACCAGAGTTGGGTGTAGAGCGGCCGTCCGTACCTGAGACTCAAAAACTGAGGACAAATCTCATTTGTGGGGGGTGGAGGTTCACTTTCATGGTAGGGTAGTATTATTGGTCTTTAGGGGAATAAATTGTGTCAGTGTCCAATATGATGATGGTATCTTGCCAACATAATTGTGTAGTTATTTGGATGTAGTGATGTTGGATTTGACGCGTTAGTTTATCACCCTTTAAATCATGAAGTTGTAGCATATAAACATGAGTAATGCTATAATCATAGTTTTTAGTTTTCACCTTTTGTTTTAGTTTTCACTTTTTATACTAAGTACTAGAGTATAGAGGAAAAACAGAGAGAATGGTATCAAGAATGAGAGTGGAGATGGGATTGAGAGAGAAGATAAGAGGGGAAGATGTGAGGGAGTGGTCTGTTGGGTTGGTATAGGAGTTCGAAAGGAAAAACTACCGATTATCGTTGGTTACCAAACCCACACCAAATCCCTGCAATAATGGAGGATTGGGATGGGTAAATTTAATGGAGGAAGAAGTTAGTGCTGGAGAGGAAGTCCAGAGATGATGGTAGGTATTTTTATATAATTTTTTAAAACTTTTTTATTTAATAATTATTAAAAAGGGAAATAAATAAAAATAAAATTCGCATGACAATATTTATTACTTGACATCACATGATATAACTATATCACCTGTTATATAAGGTAGTAAGCAGCCAATCTTGTTTTTTAAGTAGCATTATTGTATTTATATATTGGTATTGGCTAATCATGAAGTTGTAATGTAATTTGGTTAAATTTCACCAAATTTGAGGTCAGAGTTTGTTGGGCAATGGCCCCTTATTAGTACTTGTGCAGTAATTCAACAAAAGGAGAAATAAGCTACTGTTTCTGATAATCTGAAACTGGATATTCCATTCGAATCATGTGGCATGTATATATGATACTTCCAATTGCATATTACAAAAATGGAAGTTTAGAATATCGTGTGTATTTAAAAGAAAAGGAAGTTTGGTGGTCAATTTATGATGTCACTGTCTCTATATATATATATATATATATATATATATCCTTTTTATACAAAAAATTACAATAATTCAAACTGTCTAGTTTTTAGATATTAACTCAAAGATAATCTGTACAAAAAAATTCATTTGAATATGAAACCATTTAATTACTGAATTAGATGGTTGTTATTATGGTATTTTCTTTAAGCACTATGTTCGTATATTTTGTTGGTCCATATTAGATGTCTTAATGATTTTCAATTTGCATGATTTTTAACAAGAATTATATATGAATGAAGATTTAAAAAATAAATAATTTAGATTGTTTAAAAATTTTTGTAAAGAACCCTAAAATAAAAAAATTTGAAGAACCGCACAATAGGAAATAATATATATCCGTATGCATTATTGCTAGTTAATGATTATTTAACTAGTACCTTGTTCTTGGTGTCTAATACCGGCAAGACACCTAAACAAGGGCCATTCTTCATTCATAATACAATGCGGGCTGTGTGCAGCGTGTTGCTTGATTTTTTTATTATGTTGTATGTGCAAAGCATGAGGATTTAGATTCGTTAATGAATATAATTATGGCATGTTTAGTAATCCGTAAGTAAATTAGGAGAAATTGAATTGATAAGGAGTTCCGAAGAATTAGATTCTGAATTTCTATTGAAGTTGTTTACTAAATCATATGAATTGAGGAGAAATTGGATTGAGGAGAATTAGATTCTGAATTTCTATTGAACTTGTTTACTAAATCATATGAATTGAGGAGGAGTTTGATTAAAGAGAGTTAGATTCCTAATTCCTATTGAAGTTGTTTATTAAACCAGATGGAACTGGGATAGGAATGGTACTAATTACTAAAATGTTCTCATTGTTGGGTTAAAGTAGATTACAAATTTTAAAATTTTAAAACTATATGAGGGTTATAGTTTTCCAAGAATTAGAATACCATATCTCACCCAATAATTGAATTCCTCCAAAATTAGGAATTCAATTCCTAATTTTTTGTGGATACCACTTACTTTTTAATTCCTTGATGTGAAGTAAATGCAAGAATCTTCTATGAGTAGAATTCAATTCTTGATTAATAAATACACCATTATATCCAAATCAATCATATTCTTATTGTTTAAAAATCATTTTGAATTTATTAGATAGGTTAAAATATGAGATATATGAAAAGAATACAATGACTCGATTAACACTTGACAGTGATAGTCCAACTTTTGGCTGTGTAAATTACCAAAAATAAATAATTATATATAAATATAAATAAAGGCCTATTTGGAAGTATATGAGTCAAATTTGGGGTTCTTGGGCAAAATCTGTTGCTGTGTATTTATTTTTGACGTTCTCCCAATTTTCCATGAGAATCAAAAGATCAGAGATGCCTGTATTAGACGAGAGCCACTAACGACGAACCATTATTGTATTGTCCATGTCATAATTATTGCCGTTCTTACTTCTCCCTCACTGAATTACTAATACTATTCAGCCCCCCTGCTCCGCTTTGTCTTAGCTTCTAGAGGAGTACTCAGTAGAAAGTCTGTTTCGTCAACGCAAATCTCCAGCAGACTGATACACAAACACAAAGTTCCACCAGGCACCTCCTTCAAAGCCTCTCTCTCTCAAATCAAGTTTGAAGCTTTGATTGATCAAAGTTTTAACCTTTTGAACCTGAGTCAAAGACCCTTTTCAAATGCTCTTACTTGAGTGCAAATCATTTTTTCATCCTTTTTGAATCTCAGAAACCAAAAAGATCTCTTACCCAGAAGTCCAAATGGAGAAAAACCAGGAAATTGCACTGACTGAGATGAGGAAAGCAGTTCAAAAGCTCGGGACTTCCACAGAGGTAGGAATGTTTTGCCTTTCTCAAACAGTGTATCATATACATCATTCACTTTTAGTCCTTTATTTCATGGCTTTTTCTTGGCAGAAGTATGGAGACCCGACACTCATGAGGTTCTTGATTGCAAGATCAATGGACCCGGACAAAGCAGCAAAAATGTTTGTTCAGTGGCATAAATGGAGGGCCTCGTTTGTTCCAAATGCGTTCATTTCTGATTCCGAAGTAAGTGATGCATTGGAAGACAGAAAGATTTTTTTGCAGGGTTTGTCTAAGGATGGATACCCATTGATGATTGTGAAAGCAAGCAAGCATTTTCCTTCTAAGGATCATCTCCAATTCAAGAGTAACTCGCTATTTCTATAACCTCATTATTTTCTTTAGTTTGTGCGCCTGTCAGTGTATAATAAGTTTCTTCCGTTTTAGTCTTTTAATTATTTTCTTCTTGATTCGATGCCTTTTGATCTAAAACTGTCCCTTTGTGTACCATCTTTAAACTGCATTAAAAGATAAGTTCAAACATAAAAGCTTTACTGAGTTGGAAAATATGACTTTTGAATGTTGGCTGGGGTCTTTTGTTTTCTCATCGGCTGTAAGTATATACTGTCAAAAGGCAATAATATAGCTCGCCAGAACTGTGGTGAAAGTGGGTTTTGCTCCAGGCAACACTGTTTGTTGGTCACAGTTTTCAAAGTTACAACAGGAAGGGCAGATCTTCAACTTTTTATTTTTATTTTTCTCTTAACATATATCCACTAAGACTTTGTCAACTGGATGGTGGGGACTGATAGGTTTAATCCCCACAACCGCTGCAATTATTTGATTTAGAATACACTACAGTAATAAATATTGTGGACCAGTAGAGAAAGTCAAGCATGAATAATAGAAAGAAAATATTGGATGCAAATCGAAATTTAAACTTTTCTTTTCATGACAAGTCATTGGTGAGTTATTGATTCACTTTTGTTCTTCTCTTGTTGCAGAATTTGTGGTTCATCTGCTTGACAAAACAATTGCAAGGTACCTCTCAATTTAACTAACATTGATGTCTCTTCAAAACATAACTAAAGTAACCTTTTAATGAGGCGCTTGAAAGGCATGATTGATGAAGCAAGAATGCCTGTCATACTCAGGATTATGATTCTTTAGAGATAGCGATTGTCATAGAAATGTTGTCCATGCTCCTTTTTGTCCGAGTATTGTCTTTTAAAATAGTATACATGTTCCTGCAATGCCAGTGCGGTCAAATTGTTGATAGAAGGATTCGATGTTAGGCGAGATGTGCAATTTATGTCAGAAATATTTATAAGTGATCTACTAGATGAGAAAATTTGTTGCTCTAAACCTGAAAATCCATTGACGGATGGAAGCACTGTTAATTTTAATTGATGTATCTTTGTTTTGCTTGTCTAGCTCTTTCAGAGGACGAGAAATTGGAAATGAAAAGTTGATCGGCATTCTTGATTTGCAACAAATTTCATACAAAAATGTTGATGCACGTGGATTAATCACTGGATTTCAATTTCTACAGGTGACTCTAATACTTTTCTTTTCTATAATTTAGTGTGGGAAAACTTTTTAAGAGGCAGAGAACAAGAATAGTTTAAAAGGAAATAGTCAGGAAAACATGGTGATGGTTTACTTATATGATTTTTCCTGTCAAACTTGCACAGATATTTAAAAGGTGCTGCTGCTGCATGCATAGTGCAGTGTGCAATCCTAATAAGTGAACTATACATGTTCAAGCAATTGTATCCAATAACTTCAGAGTTCTTTTGATACATTTTGCGCTTCTCTTTTCCTGCTGCTAAGCTTCTCAATAAACTGATTTAGCTGTTATCTCGCTTCTTTATCTTCTTACAAACTGTCGACTATGCATAACCTTAAATGTCCACTTCAAAATTCTGGTGTAAATGTGATTAGAATCCCTCCACGAAGATTAAGACACTATTTTGGGTAGGGAGCAAAACCTGTGTGTGTTGTAAGAATCCCCTGGTCTGCGGAGAGAATTTTTTTCGCTATACAATAAATGTTACTTAATTGCTTAAAATTTGTGCAGTCTTACTACCCTGAGCGGTTAGCAAAGTGCTTCATCTTAAACATGCCATGGTTCTTTGTAAGTGTCTGGAGAATGGTTTCTCGCTTCCTTGAGAAGGCAACAGCAGAAAAGGTATGTTTTACTGCCATGGTTCTCCATAATGTTAAAGCATTTGTAGTAGTTATCTAAGTTTGTGATCGTGACTGCAGATTGTAATTGTGAGCAATGAGGATGAAACAAAAAACTTCATAAAGGAAGTTGGTGAAGAAACCTTGCCAGAAGAGTATGGTGGACGAGCAAAGCTTGTACCTCTCCAAGATGTTGTACTGGCACCAATGGAGGATTGACTCTACAAATAAATCGGGTCGCTCTCGCAGTCCTATCTATCTTCGAGGCAGACTCGGAATACCTGTCGACAAGACAAAGATAACCGGTGGTAGGCAGTTTCAGCCTGGTTCTTCTTGTGACGAGTAGCAATTAGTGGTACATGTACGAGGGGATGGCTTCCTTCTCATACCCTCATGTTCATGTAATATAACAACGAAAGGTACTCCATGTAAAAGATAATATTTGAGCTTAAATATTTCTTGTGAACCTGTTATGTTTACTTGAAGGCTGATGCTTCTGTCCAAAATTCAAAATGAATGAGGACATTGGAGCAATTGAAGTATTTAATGATCATGGTACTCTGGGTTCCTTGTCAAACTTTTCTTTCTTTGTTTCCTTGATTTATTTTTTAAATTTTTTGGTTTTTAACATTGCACCCACTCCACACTTGACAACCAACTCTGACCGGCGCATATACAAGGAAGGAGGACATTCTGTTCAGGCTATGACATTACTGATATTTTTCTCAAAAACAGTCGTCCTATATATAAGCAAGCACACAGCTATGAAATAAAAAAAGATTTGATTTTATTGCTGAAGGGTGACTGGCCCAAAAAGAAAAGCAAAAGCAAAAGGCAAAAGGCAAAAGAAATCTATTTTTAGCTTGACCGTTAAACTAATTTATTATAGTAAAGAAGTAAAACTGAATCCTGTGTGCATATACCACGTGCTGTTTCAACTGCGACAGGACACCGTATATATTAGGAAGAAGGGGTTTAAGTGAACACAACAAAACTCAAAACCCCACTCCGCCGCCACAACACTCTCATCTGTTACACAACAAAACTCAAAAATCCTAGTCCGCCGCCACTAGTTGTCTCAAAATGGCCACTTTTACTCACCACCACCACGGTGCCCTTCTCAAGACACCCCTATCCGGCCGGGCTCGGATCCCGGGATCCAAGTCCAGGCCCGGCCCATTTAGAGTCCGAATGTCTCTGCAAGAGACCGGCCCTTCGTTGGCGGTGGTCGGCGTCACCGGCGCAGTGGGTCAGGAGTTCCTGTCGGTCCTCCAAGACCGTGACTTCCCTTTCCGTTCAATCAAGATGCTCGCCTCCAAGCGCTCCGCGGGTCAGAATTTGAACTTCCTGGGTCAAAACTACGTCGTTGAGGAGCTCACCCGCGACAGCTTTGACGACGTCGACATCGCTCTCTTCAGCGCCGGTGGGTCAATAAGTAAAGAGTTTGGTCCCCTTGCCGTAGAGAGTGGCACCATTGTCGTTGATAATAGCTCCGCTTTTCGTATGCAAAAAGGCGTGCCGCTTGTGGTCCCTGAAGTCAATCCGGAAGCTATGGAGGGAATTAAGGTTGGGAGGGGAAAGGGCGCGCTCATTGCGAACCCTAATTGCTCCACCATTATTTGTTTAATGGCTGCTACCCCTCTCCATCGCCATTCTAAGGTTGGCAATTGTTTGGCTTTTTGTGATTTTGGTACTTGTTTTGGAATGGGTTTTTTCTTGAATTTAGTTTTGTAGCTTTTAATTGGTTGCTTTGTTATTGTACTTGGATTTTGTTGAACTTTTTGTTGGAGCTACAAAGTTGGTTGTTTTGGTGTTGAATTAGAATTTTGGAATATGACTTCTGTGTTGGGATTTTGTGCAAATACTGGTGTTACATTGGGTTATGGATGGTTTTGCAGGTATTACGTATGGTGGTTAGTACGTATCAGGCTGCTAGTGGAGCTGGTGCTGCTGCCATGAGAGAACTTGAGCAGCAAACTCATGAGGTTTCTTCTACTTGTTCTCTTTCATTGTCTTGGTTGCCTTTTTTATATTGGGTTTTATCTTTGAAGTAATGCAATTTAATTTCTGTATTAAGGTCCTGGAAGGGAAGCCACCAACTTGTAAGATATTTCAGCGGCAGGTCTGTCTATTTGTTGTGAATTTTTCAAGCTTGTTGTGGAAATTTAAATTTGTTTTCCATGAAGCACCACTGAACCACCATTTGCCTTCACTTTTTGCAGTATGCTTTTAATTTGTTTTCACACAATTCGGCAGTTCTTCCAAATGGATATAATGAAGAGGAAATGAAATTAGTCAAGGAGACACGAAAAATATGGGTTAGTTTCTTTAGTAGTTTTCTTATCAGTCAGAGTAATTTGATTGGAAGTCAGCTTGTAAGTATGAAGATGTTAATGTTATAGGGATATATAAGATTTATTCTTTGTTCATTGCTTCAGAATGACACCGATGTCAAGGTAACTGCCACATGTATACGAGTTCCTGTCATGCGGGCACATGCTGAGAGTATAAATCTTCAATTTGAGAACCCCCTTGATGAGGTAATACTACAATGCTGTCATATTATGTAGCTTTAAGTCAATGGTGAAATTTCCCTTTTCTCAATAGTTCTTGTTTTGGTGGAGGCATTGATGATTTTTCACTTTATAAATCTTGAGTTTTTCATTTGCATGGCGATTCCTTTAATATTTCTTGGGATTTTAGACGATTCTTTTATCCTATTTATAATGGTTTGATCAGGTGAACTTATGTGACTGTGCTTTCATTCTCTCTCCAACTTCTTCCCTGCACATAAGTACTCTGGTGTAACATTTGGTTTCACCCGACTTCTATATTTACCTATCTACATAGAAAAACATTGTTGAAGGTGTAAGATATGCATGTGACATTTTATCCCTGTGTACTGGTCATATGTGCATGCCTTTTGGAACTCGGGGCCAAGCCTCATTGAGATAAAGTGATTTTTGGTGAATTGTCTAATGGTCTAGTGATTCTTTGGCAAGTTCTCCTTTGAGTTTTAAATTTGTCCTATTTATATGGTTTGATCAGGTGAACTTATGTGACTGTGCTTTCATTCTCTCTCCAACTTCTTCCCTGCACATAAGTACTCTGGTGTAGCATTTGGTTTCACTCGACTTCTATATTTACCTATCTACATAGAAAAACATTGTTTAAGGTGTAAGATGCATATGTGACATTTTGTCCCTGTGTGCTAGTCATATGTGCATGCCTTTTGGAACTCGGGGCCAAGCCTCATTGAGATAAAGTGATTTTTGCTGAATTCTCTAATGTTCGAGTGATTCTTTGGCAAGTTCTCCTTTGAGTTTTAAATTTGTTCTCTGTCCAGGACACCGCAAGGGATATTCTGAAGAAAGCTCCTGGGTTGGTGATTATTGATGACCGGACATCCAATAACTTCCCTACACCATTGGAGGTGTCAAACAAAGATGATGTTGCAGTAGGCAGAATCCGTCGCGATGTATCCCAAGAGGGGAACTATGGGTAAGACTACTGGTACAGATTTTTCTTTCTAACTGTGTATATTTTAACAAGCCACTAATGGCATTCTCTAAGCAGGTTGGACATCTTTGTCTGTGGTGATCAAATACGCAAGGGAGCTGCACTTAATGCTGTTCAGATTGCTGAGATGTTGCTATAGTTGAACTTTAATTCCAATCGTGAAAAGGTTTCACAGTATAAATCTTTTTGCGATAAAAGATGAAGTGATTTGAGTTGATTCTACTTTAGTCTGCAGATGTGGACACGAGATGAGCTCCAGCAAATTCAAGCTGTTTTTGTAGAATAAGATATTAGGGTTATTAGTAATTATTCTAATTTTTTATAAAACAATGTCATTCTCAAGTTCAAGTGTTAACATAATATCCTTCCATTTTGAGGGGAGTTTTGTTATAATAATCTTGTATTTTAAGAGAACAAATTGTATGTGTGCTGTTCCGAATGTTGTATGCCAAAAGAATTTCACTCTCTTGCTTTCTTGAAGTACACAAACTAGTGTAGGTTTAATTAGCAAGGGAAGTTTTTCAGGTTTTTGGGATTCAATTGGCTTCTGATAGGCTGCAGATATATAGACGCCTTAAACCACCAGCTTAGCTGATCGTGCATAATTTAGATAAAGAAGTTTGTGACATGAGAAGCTCACTCATATGAAAGCACTTGCTAGGTCGTTAACAATTTGTTAAATATTCATATGGATTGGTTGTCCAAATTTCGCAATCAACCCATTTAACAGTTTTCTTCCCAAATACTGCATGAAAAAAAAAAAAAAAGCCCTACTAACTAGGATGCTGAGTAGTGGGTGGCTCCATACAACTCCTTTTGGAGCAAGTTCCATCTTTCCAAAAAGTACCCTAAAATACTCTAATCTATTACTGCTTTTAGACAAGGCTTATTTATGTACATGTCTCCTGTGCTTTCAAACTTGTCTCAGATTACTACCTGTGTTTGCAAACGTCTCAAATTACCCCCCAACCTTTTAAAAATAGTCTCACGTTACCCGTTCCGTCAGTTTTATAACGTTCCGTTATGTGCGTTGGGCCCCACTTCGTTTTAATTTTTAACCTCTTCGAATAAGGGTTTTTCAGTTCTAAGAAAGGGGGAAATTGGGTGAGAAGGGGAAATTGGAGAAGAGGACTTAGGGTTTGTGAAAATCTGAGGTTGGCTTCGATTTTGGGAGAATTTGGAGAAAAATCTTGGCATTCTTGGCATTCTATTCTGAAATCAAATTTTCAGGTAGTGGACTGATTAATATGTATGTGAAATGTGGACACTTGCATTTTGCACGGCAGGTGTTTAACAACATGATAGAACACAATGCAGTTTCTTGGACTTCTTTGATCAGTGGAGTTGTGCAGTCTGGACTTGAGGACGAAGCTTTAGTACTGTTTAACAAAATGAGAAAAGCTCCTATGTCCTTGGTCGAGTTTACTCTCGCAATAGTTCTTGGGGTTTGTTCAGGCCAAAAGCATGTTTTAGTTGGGGAACAGCTCCATGGATACACAATCAAGGCTGGAATGATCTCTTCTATTCCTGTAGGGAATGCTCTTGTTACGATGTATGCAAAGTGTCAAAATACTCATAAAGCAAATCAGACATTCGAGTTGATGCCATTCAAAGATATAAGGCTTATTTTCAGAATAGAATGCCAAGAATGCCAAGATTTCTTCTCCAGGTTCTCCCAAAATCGAAGCCAACTTCAGATTTTCACAAACCCTAAGCCCTCTTCTTCAATTTTCCCTTCTCACCAAATTTCTCTCTTTCTTAGAATTGAAAAATCCTTATTCGAAGAGGTTAAAGATTAAAACGAAGTGAGGCCCAACGCACATAACGGAACATTTATAAAACTGACGGAATGGGTAACGTGAGACCATTTTTAAAAGGTTGGGGGGTATTTTGAGATATTTGCAAACACATGTGGTAATCTGAGACAAGTTTAAAAGCACAGAAGGTATGTACATAAATAACCCTTTAAACAAAGCACTTATTCTAATTCATCCTCACTCAGTCTCAAGTATACGCTCTCTCCTTCTCTGGTCCAAAACCTTGTTCAGCAAGGGGCAAAGTTCCCCAGGCCATTTCCCATGTGAGATTCTAGAACATTCTTTGCCAAAACTTCTCGTAAGGACTAGCACATCATGATTGGTTCAAAACTTCAAGAAGGTTATTGACAAATATTATACTTTAATTTAAGAACAAAAATTGCCAATGCAATTTTAAAACAGTCCCAACTAGGATGGTGAGTGGTGGATCATGGATGGCTCCATCTAACCCCTTTCCGAGCAAGTTTTAGATTTCAAAAAGTACTCCATATACTCTTATTCTATTGATACAGTACTGTTTCTAACCTTGCTCATCAAGGGGTAACGACAAAGATTCCCCGTCATGGAGAGTATAGGTGCCCACTGCCAATTGGCAATGTGAGATTACAGAATATTCTTAGCAAAGACTTCTCCCAAGGACTAAGACCTTATGTCTGGTCCGGTAAAAAACTTCCAGAAAGTTCTTGGCCAAATGTTCAATTTTATTTTAACTAGCAGCTTGATTCACCATCCTTAAGCTAAATTAAGTGTTACCACTGTAACACAAATTTTATTTATAAACTTTTAAGTACATTTAATCTCAAAAGTTTCTTTATTAACTATCTTATAAAGCTAAAATTTACACGAAACGAGATGTATCTCATATGTCTCTCCTCATATGATGGCACGTTGCAAGAGAGACAAACATTTAAGTCATAAAGATGAAATAAAATTCAAATCAGTAGTGAAAAAAATATTTGTTAATATTAATATTGTGTAGCATTAGTTGTCCATCATGATATTGCCACGTGTCACAATACAATTTGATACCTTGCCCTTTTAAAAAAAGTGGCTCCTCGCCACGTAATCTTCGCATTGGGATGTTATGGCATTGCTGCGAAGCAGGGGATCGCGGCGGTCGTTATTCTACTGATTGGCGCCAATAGGACAGCTGCCATGACAAGTTTTTTTCCTTCTTCGCTGCTAAAACTGCCATGCCAAGTTTGAAATTTATATTCCCTGCTACAACTGCCATGGCAAGTTATGTACAGTGTGTGAGATGAACTTAAAAATTGAACTCCACACTCTCACCTCTGTGTGCTCTTGTTTTCCCTATATATATAGTGACTTCATGAGCTTTGCTTCTTACACAGCAGCCTTTGGTCGTATCTTAGTATCTCAGTATCTCAGTATCTCAGTGCCTACATTCCAAAAATTCAAGGTCATACTTTTTTCTCATTTGCATTTTCTTGAAAACTGAAAATGCCAGGCCCTTGCTTTCTGTTCTGCATTAATTCTGTCTGCTTATTTTTTTTGAGCTCAGTTATTTAATTTGGAGAATTGGTTTTTCTTTCTGCTATTATTAATATCAATTGGTACGTTGAATCTGCAGCAGTTGCCATCAACATTACGAAAATGGTTAAGACAATTCAATTGTATGGATTTTCCTCCAGCGAGTCTCCAGCAGCAGTGACAGAATTTCTGGAGGCATATACTGGAAAAGGAACTGTTCATGCTATAAAGTTTCTTCCTCCCAAAGATGGAAAATCAAGAACACTTGCCATAGTTCAGTTCACAGATGCAAAATTTGCTGGTATCATAATTCCATTAGCCGATGCTAGAAGCCTGTGGTACAATAAATCTTATCTGAAAGCTAGAAAAGCGAAGTTTGACATGGTGCCCAACTCAGAAATCTTTGAGCACTGCATGGAACTTGCACAACTTCACTTGGGATGCCAGATTTCTGAGGAACAGTTTTCTGTGCTTTGGACAGCATTGGATGTTTCAGTGAAATTCGGGAAGGAATTTAAAAATATCTACTTATTGTTATCTCTTGATGCTGTTGAATACAAGCTAGAGATCTCCTCTGAAAGTATTCGCCAGATTGAGCTACATCATCCACGTGGCCAACTTCCAAACTTTCTTCTAATCCAGGTTTGCCAGTTAAACTAAAGAATTTGTGAATCATGACTTTGCTTTTTGCCATGAAATATACAAAATTTAAAATTTAAATTTAGCAAGTGATCAAAGTTCATAAGTTGATTAATATGTAAACTTAAGTCATCCCTGTTCGCACCGTGGCATGAGCTACATCAAGAAGCATGAAACTTAGCCTATCATCATCTTATCATTGCGGCAGAAGCTGTGGCATTTAGCTCTGTTTAATATGAGATCATTCTTCAAAATCAACAACAATTAAACATGGATAATTATTTAAAGTCTTGTCAAGGTTGAGCATTAACCAATTGCAGTAGATACTTGAATAAGATGTTTTCCATTCACTAGTTCCTACATGATAATCTCATCTCATGTCAAATTTCTCAAACACTACAACTTCATTGTTTCGGCGCAGAGACTTTGAATGTTGTTGAGACAGACTATTGTGTTCCTTATAGCATAGCAGAATTACTATATTATGTCTGGAACTTAGGGCAAATGACTAACATTGTGCTCCTCCTTTCTTCTTTTTCTTGCTAGTTACTTGGTGCCCCTCGGATTTTCAAGAAAGCTTCTCAAAATGGCTGGGTTCGAGAAGTTGATTTCACTCCTTCACGCTGCATTGGGCAATCTTCTGTTGTATGTTTGGAGCTTCCACCTACTTGTGAGCTTCCAAATCTACGCAAGATTTATGCTCATTATAAAGAAAATGAAGGGCAGTTGGTTCTGGAGAGAGGCAACACTTTCTCCTGTACTTCAGATCTGGTTCCTATCGTGGGTCCACCCCTTGGCATTAACTTGCCATACAAAATCCTTTTTAAGATCAATTCCTTGGTTCAGCATGGATGTGTTCCTGGACAAGCACTTGATGTTAAGTTTTATGAGCTAGTGGATCCTAGCATAATAAGAATTGAATATATAGAGTGTGCCCTGGACAAGCTGTTTCGGTTAAAAGGGTGCTGCTATGAGCCAGTGAGTTGGCTTACTGAGCAGTACAGGGAGTACATGGCATGCAAGCGAATTCCTCAGTCGCCAGCTATTTCTTTAGATGATGGGATGGTGTATGTGCACAGGGTTCAAGTAACACCATCGAAAGTTTATTTCTGTGGTCCAGAGGCAAATGTATCCAATCGTGTTTTACGAAATTATCCTGAAGATGTTGATAATTTCCTTCGTGTTTCTTTCGTGGATGAGGACATGGGTAAGATGCGTTCAGGAGATTTATGTCCACGGACAAATTCTACAACTTCTACAGAAGAGGAAAGGAGAACTGGAGTTTATGAAAGGATACTTTCTACTCTAAGAAATGGCATAGTCATTGGTGAAAAGAAGTTTGAGTTTCTTGCCCATTCGTCTAGTCAATTACGAGAGCATTCTGTGTGGATGTTTGCTTCTAGAAGTGAGTTGACTGCACAAGACATCAGAAATTGGATGGGTGATTTTAGTGACATAAAAAATGTAGCAAAACATGCTGCCAGGTTGGGTCAGGCTTTCAGCTCTTCAAGGGAGACTTTTGATGTTGGTGAGGATGAGATCGAATTCATTCCTGATGTAAAAACAGAAAGAGGTGGAGTTAAATATTGTTTTTCGGATGGAATTGGGAAGATATCTGCGGAGTTTGCTGGAAGAGTGGCAAGCAAGTGCGGCAAAAGTACTACTCCATCCGCCTTTCAAATTCGACTCGGTGGCTATAAAGGTGTTGTGGCAGTTGATCCTACATTGTCAAAGAAGTTGGCACTGCGAGATAGCATGTGCAAGTACCAATCCAACAACACAAAACTAGATGTTCTGGCATGGAGCAGGTACCAACCTTGTTTCCTTAATCGTCAACTGATCACCCTTTTGTCCACCCTCGGAGTCCCCGATCTTGTTTTCGTGAAAAAGCAAAACGAGGCTTTGAAACAATTGGAAGGTGTTTTGGCTGACCCATCAAGAGCACTGGAAGCACTTGAAATGATATTCCAAGGAGAGGTCACCGACGTTTTAAAGGAAATGCTTGCGTGTGGTTATGAGCCAGATGCAGAACCATTTCTGTCATTGATGCTACAAGCATTCTGTGCATCCAAGCTTGTGGAGTTGCGGACCAAGACGAGGATATTTGTTCCAAATGGAAGATCCTTGATGGGATGCCTAGATGAAACCGGGACATTGGAATATGGTCAAGTATTTGTGCAGTGTTCTCAACGTGTCGTCTTCGGTGGCAATAGCAATAGCAGCGCTACATCAAGCAAAGACAATTTCATTGTTGAGGGAAACGTAGTGGTTGCTAAAAACCCCTGTTTACATCCGGGAGATGTGCGTGTTCTTTGGGCTGTGAACGTGCCCGCCTTGCACCACATGGTGGATTGTGTAGTCTTCCCTCAAAAAGGAAACAGGTTAGTAACCTTGTCAAATCTTTTAGTTGTTGAAATTTTAAATTTGTTTCAGATTGCACCTGCAAGAATTAGTGTTTCACATTAATTTGTTGACTTTAAACTATTCACGTACTGACTATGTTTCTTTCCTTGTGTTGTATTAGGCCTCATCCGAATGAATGCTCTGGAAGTGACTTGGACGGAGATTTTTACTTTGTCAGTTGGGACCCTGATCTGATTCCTCCTCGGCAAGTTCGACCCATGAAGTATATCCCAGCACCAACTATTGAATTGGGTCATGATGTGACAATGGAGGTATTTCTCAATTCATCAAGTAAAATATAGTCAATGATATTTGAAAGATATATACTTCACTTGTCGAATCTTGTCTCAGAGTTATTCATTGCGTTCTGTTGTGTTTGTTACAGGAGGTTGCAGAGTCATTTACCAACTACATAGTGAACGACAACTTGGGGATCATTTGTAATGCACATACTGTCTTTGCAGACAGAGAGCGACAGAAGGCTACCAGTGCTCCATGTATCAAGCTCGCCAAGCTCAGCTCGCATGCTGTTGACTCTCCGAAAACTGGTGTGGTAGTGGAAGTGCCACACTGTCTACGTGTCGACAAATACCCAGATTTCATGGAGAAGGGTGACAAACTCACCTACGAATCAAAACGTGTGATTGGGAGGCTTTTCCGACAGGTGAAACATGTTGAGCTTGCATCAGATTCACCTTCAAACTCGGGCTCAATTAAATCCTTCACCATGGAAGTTGCTATGAAGTTTTATGACCCTGATATGGAGGTAGATGGATTTGAAGACTACATCAAAGATGCTATCAATTACAAAATTGAGTATGACTACAAGCTGGGAAACCTGATGGATTACTACGGCTACAAAACTGAAGCCGAAATACTAAGTGGGAGCATCACTGCAGTATCAAAAAATTTCAACTGGGGAAAAGACTTGGAGTCTATTCATTACGCTATAAAGGCATTGAGAAAGGAAGCTAGGACCTGGTTTGATGAGAAGCTGGGAATGCAGTCGGATATGAAGCCTGATATCAATGATGTACAAGCAGCAAAAGCATCAGCTTGGTACCATGTTACATATCATCCTGATTACTGGGGTCGCTGCAACAAGGGAATGGAAAGAGATCATTTCCTGAGCTTTCCATGGTGTGTGTTTGACAAGCTCATCCAGATCAAGAGGAGAAACTCTTCACTTAAGTAATCATTGAAGCGCCATGACGTACACTTGACAAAGTCAGCATCGGGAGTTCGTTGGGAAATCGAAAGACGTTGTTAGCTAGCTGTTTGTGTTTTCCCTTAGAACTAAGTACATAAATATGATTTGTAATGTTTTCTTTAAGCTATGGAAGTGTGTATGTAAATAATTTAGTTTTTTCTGACTGATTGTAATTGGATACCCTGTCTGTCATCACTTAGTCCTTGTAATTGGCTTCATTGTTTCTATATTTCCATATTCACAATCCTGTTCCTGTAAACGCTACATATACATATATAAATATTATATGCATACCTCCTTTATTGTGGTGTGAGTGAAGTTCATTCAATTCTCAAAACTAAGTTTTCCAACTGCGCAATTCCCAGCCTCAAATGTTTGGTTTGATCAGGTTTTCTGCACCCAAAAAGAAGAAGATAATAATTAATTAATCAAATTGAAGTAAATTAAATCTCAGTCAGATTTTCTTCACTTAGATGTGAAATTGCAAAGTCTCGTGCAAAATTCAAAACACAGTTTTAATCAATTAAAATGCAAAGACGAAAATATTCTTCCCTCCAAGTTCCAACTCCCAATTCATTAAAACATACCAACCTAACCTGATCGCGAACCCATCCGCCCGGAGCCGAAATTGCGAGGCGTGCCGTGCCGAGAAGCCATCTGGCGAGTTTCCTTATGGGAATAGGATTGCAATTTAAATTTAAAATAATTTCATATGGACTCTTAACGGTAACATAGCCCGCTTAGCTCTTATGATATGTCAATACTATATAGCCCGCTTAGCGCTGGATTTGGATGGGAAAACAACCATGAATAGCAAAAATAACGTTCAAATTGGGCCGAACTATAGCCCGCTTAGCTCCTATGATATGTCATTACTAATTACACGACACAACACTTTTTTTTTTTTTGGTTGATGAATTCAAGGTATGCCCCGCACGTAGGCGAAGACTAATCTCTTGAGCCGGGTCGGCTCCTATTTAGGACGCAAGCTCTCTCAATGATAGCTGCTCCATTCACAAGGCTCGAACTCAAGACCTTACTTAAGGGGAACAAGCTCCTTACCACTTGAACTTTCATATTGTAATTGATTGGTACTCTTTAAAGAAAGAGTTAAGACCGTTTATAAGCTGTTAAACGGCATGTAGTTCTAGATCTAGAGAGTGTATAGGTGGATTGGTGCTTGGAACTCCTTGCTGGGGAAGTTCACTTCCTGTAGTCAAATGTCAAATCTATTTCACTTTTTTTGATAATAATTCATCAAAGAGAAAAAGTATACGCTGATCCTACCACAATAATAATTCACCTCTAACAATTCAGAAAAATCCACTTATAACGAAATAATATTATTTTACTATTTTCAACTAATAATACAATCACATGGACAAAATTTATCTCAATTAAAAAATGTTATTCTCATGAAAGTTTGCTTCCTATCAAATTACATGATCATCATCTAATGGCGGTGGAGATAAAATACTAGTCAGTTATAGTTCAAATTATTTTAATTAATTTTATTAAGCGACTCGTTACTTTTTTATTTTTCGAGAATGCAGCACTCACGAGTATACTTAATAAAGAAAAGGGATATTACTTTCACTCACATCCGTATCCTAATTTTATGATTTAATGAATAGATAAGGGGTCCTTCCCCGGGAAGTTCACTTTGCGGAGTAAATGTGAATGCACCACCACCACTATATTCGATAATTATATGCCGGTCCCACCAAAGCTTTTTTTATCAAATCAAAAAAAAAAAAAAAAAGGAAAAGAAAAATGCCTTTTATTTTCTGGTAAAGCTAAACTAGAATGCGTTTAGCAAAAGCTACAAAGGACACAAATCCTAGAATGCCAACGCATGTGTCTTGTTGTACTATTAGAGAGGACTTGAGTTGAGCCTCATTGAGTCCTGCAATTCTAGCATGTAGAGTATGATAGCCCATTGGGTGGCAAAGGTTACTCCAGCGTCAGCTGCACACGTCATCATAAGTATATATATATATATATATATATATATATTTTTTTTTTTTAAAGAAAAAAGGCAGGGGAGAGAATCCTTACTTCATCTACTATATTTGGAGTGAGTGTAGAGGAGACTTGGGCGTGTAGAGGCAGAGGATGTGAGTTTGTTGACTGAAAAAAGATAACTGTGAAGTTGACTACGGATTGACTACGAAGAGACTGTGTTTGATCGAACTTGGAAGTTTGCTAAGGTTTGGTTATCCTTGCTTTTCCTTTGGGTTTTTTTTTCTGATCACCCCTTGTTCTGTTCTGTTCTGTTCATTCCCTGCGTCATTGGAACAATGTGAGTTAATTTTCGCTACGATGTTTTTTGCTTTTTCTTTTCTTTTCTTTTTCATTCTGTTCTGATCTGAGATATAAAGTTTATGGATGTATTGGGTTTTTGATACTATAATTCTTGTTGGTGAGTGATAAGTTTTGTTTGATCAAGTTTTTGTGAAGTGGGTCTCTTGCTGTATACTCTCTCTATTTAGGCTTAGAATTTTCTTTTCTCTGCTTCCTGTTTTGCTTTTTCTTTTAGCTTCTCCCGGATAACTCTCTGTCCCTTACGCTTCCTGGATCACTGGAACAATTCGAGTTAATTTGCCCTGTCTCATTTGTTTTGAAGTCTTTAATAAATCTATGGGTGGTCAAGTTCTTGGATGTGTTGGGTATTTGGTGCTTAGTTTTGTTCAATTAAACATCTTTACTTTTGGTGTGCTGCTCTCAACTGCAAGTGCATAACAAGTTGTCATGTTGTTCTTTCTGATTGGCGATCGTCTAAAACATTATCATATTTTTACTTGTTAGTTTGCATATATTTCATTCTTTGTCTCTATTTTTGGATGAGTTTGTTTCTTGCTCGGTAAACCCTAATTACATGCATTATCAATCTTTGGTGCTTTGTGATATGAGATTCATATTTGTTATTAGCTTAATAATCTCAACAATTTAATTTCTTTACCTTTTCTTTGATTCATAGAGGCTTTCTGGTTCTTGACTTCTCAAGTTCCATAAAAAATTTCCAGTACAGTTCACTGTTATGTATTTCTAATGACTGAAATGTTTTGGGTGCATAAATACAGTGACTTTACTCACATGACAAGATGGTTAAGACGATACGGTTGTATGGATTCCCTTCTGGTTTATCTGCAGAAGCAGTTTCGGAATTTTTGGAGCCAATTACAGGAAAAGAATCTGTTTATGCTGTGAAATTAAGGGAAGCCCAAAATAAGAGAATGTATTATGCTATTGTCCAGTTTGCCAAGTCCAATGATGCTGAGGATATTATCTCCTTGGCCAACAACAAAGCCCTGAGGTATGGGGGGAACTATCTGAAAGCTTGGAAGATGGAGCGTGACATTGTACCGAGGCCAAGAACTTTTTTGCATAGGTTGGAAGACATAGGATTGCATTCTGGCTGCAAGATCGCAGATGAAAAGTTACATGTTCTGTGGACTGCGAATGATGTTTCTGTGGACTTTGGGATTAAACTGCGGAAATTTATTTTTCTTCTGAAATATCATGATTTGGAATATAAGCTTCAACTCTCCTATGAGAACATTTATAAGATCGAGGTGCATTCTCCACGTGGTCGTGCTGCTGCTAAGTATCTTCTGATTCAGGTTCTTTACCTACTTTTTAGTTATTGTTGGAATCCAAATTATTTATTCTCTGAATATTCTTGGCATTCATTTAATCTTCTTTCTGTTTAAGATTGGATAGTTTTGTGGATCATCCACATGGTTAATTTGCTGCTCAATATATTCCATCTTTGTTCTGTTTTTTTATATTGAATAAATTGAAGAGCGTCAAAACACAATTGTCTAGAGAGACTGAGGTTTGTCCACTTTAAGGGTGGTTAACAGGGTAGACCCTTATCACTGAATATCTTCTAAGATTCTTTTGTCGAAGCATGTTTCAGTCCTCATTGCCATGTATTTGAGTCATTTCATGCTTGCTTCTGCAATTGGCAAAAAATTATATCTTCTTTTTTATTGCATTGATTATTTTATCCATTTTATTGCATATGTAATCTTGGAAGAAAGTTTTGTAATGAATTTGTCTCCAAAAATTAGTTATGCGGAGCACCTCGGATTTATAAGAAAGACGTACGCTGTTCAGAAGAAGTATACGAAAACCCTTCTCTGAACTATTTCAGGGATACCCCTGATGACCAATGGGTCCGCACAACTGATTTTACTCCACCACGCGCTATTGGGCAGTCTTTTACATTATGTTTGGAGCTTCCTTATGGTCTCAAACTTCCAGATTTTCAAGAAAACTTTCCTGAGTATAAGGAGAGTAAAGGGGAATACATCTTGGAGAGTGGTTCCTCTTATTCTTGCAACCCTGATCTCGGCGCCATGGTTTGCCCTCCTCCAGGTGTCGATGTGCCATATGATATCTTGTTTAAAGTAAACTCTCTGGTTCAGCATGGGTATCTTCCAGGGCCAGCACTTGATGTTACTTTTTTTAGGTTGCTTGATCCACGCAGGATGAACATGAACCTTGCCTTTATAGAGTTTGCCCTAGAGAAATTGTTTCATTTAAAAGAGAGCTGCTCTGAACCTTCAGTGTGGCTTAAAGAGCAGTATAGGAAGTACCTCACATCAAAGAAACCTCCACTGTCACCCATCATGTCCTTAGATTCTGGGTTGGTATATGTGCGCAGGGTGCAAATCACATCATGTCAAATATATTGTTGTGGTCCAGAGGTCAACGTCTCGAATCGTGTACTACGCAATTATCCAGGTGATATTGACAACTTCATTCGTGTTTCATTTGTTGATGAGGAGCTGGATAAATTTTTTGCATCAGATTTATCTCCGCGTACGTCCAATGCAAACGGGGAGAACAAAACTGACATCTACAAAAGGATTCTTTCTATTCTCAGAAACGGCATAGTAATTGGTGAAAAGAAATTTGAATTTCTTGCATTCTCGTCAAGTCAACTGCGGGAGAATTCAATGTGGATGTTTGCTTCAAGATGGGGACTTACTGCTGCTGATATAAGAGAATGGATGGGGAATTTTTGTCATATAAGAAATGTGGCAAAATATGCTGCCAGATTGGGTCAATCCTTTGGTTCTTCTACCGAAACTCTAAATGTTGGCGAACATGAAATTGAAGTTATTCCTGATGTAGTCAGTCGTGATAATAAATATGTCTTCTCTGATGGGATTGGGAAAATTTCTGCTAATTTTGCTAAGAAAGTGGCCGTGAAATGTGGCTTTAAAGGGTGCACTCCATCTGCCTTTCAGATTCGATATGGTGGGTACAAAGGTGTGGTGGCTGTTGATCGGACTTCATATAAGAAATTATCATTGAGGAGAAGTATGTACAAGTATGAATCAGAACATACAAAGTTGGATGTTTTAGGATGTAGCAAGTTTCAGCCTTGTTTCCTGAACCGCCAGTTGATAACTCTTTTATCTACTCTTGGGATTCAGAATCGTGTCTTCTTGGAAAAACAAAGGGCAGCTGTACAACAATTGGATGCTATGTTGACTGACCCATTAAAAGCACAGGAGGCTCTGGATATGATGTTTGCAGGAGAGAGTACAAACATCCTTAAGGAATTGCTCATGTGTGGTTATAAACCTGATGTTGAACCATTTATTTCAATGATGCTGCAAACATTCCGGGCATCAAAGTTGTTAGAGTTGCGGACCAAAACAAGAATCCTTATTCCAGATGGAAGGGCAATGATGGGATGTCTAGATGAAACTAGAACATTGGAATATGGTGAGGTGTTTGTGCAATTCTCTGATAAAAGACATATTGGAAGTGAATCGAACCAGCAATTCATTATTAAGAGAAAGGTAGTTGTTGCGAAGAACCCTTGTTTACACCCTGGCGATGTCCGTGTTTTGAAGGCTGTGGATGTGCCGGAGTTGCACCATATGGTGGATTGTGTTGTTTTTCCACAAAAGGGCCCAAGGTAAGAGCATCTGGTTTGTACAAATATTCATTTCAAAATTTGCTAGAATTTTTTAAGTTGCTTAGAGAGTGCTACTTTTCCTTGATTTCACTGCATAATTAATTACAAAGATCTTGGCATGAACATGACTTAATGATTGAAATCTTGTTTATAATGGTAGGCCTCATCCAAATGAATGTTCTGGAAGTGATCTTGATGGGGATATCTACTTTGTCTGTTGGGATGACGAATTGATTCCTTCCGGGCAAATCCAACCAATGGATTATACCCCAGCACCAACTTTAGCATTGGATCATAATGTCACAATTGAGGTAATACTATTGAACATGATGCTATTTTCACCATTGGTTTATTATCACTTAGTTGTTGCTTTGAAATTGGTTGGGATAAATTATTTAACTTTCTTATTCAATCTATTTCTCACCGCTTCTAGTGGTGCTTTTCAAGTATTGAGTTGTATCTTGATGATAATTGTGATGGTTTTTTGGTTTGTCTGCCTTTGATGTTTGCTTAAAAGGGAAACTCATTTTGAATTTATTGTGAGGTTGGCGTTCTAGTTAAGCCAAACTTAAATGACGTATATAATGAATAATGAAACCACATTAGAAGAGGATTATACACTCAGATGAAAAACTAGCTGAGACATAAATGGCTATTCAGCATCACACTGATTAGGAAAGGATACTCCTTGAAGGAATCCCTCAAAGCATTGAACTAATGGCTTGAATTTCCATGCATCTCCTGATGTATATGCACTTCTGTGATTCAGCTTATTGTTGATCTTCTTTTGGTGCAGGAAGTTGAGGAATATTTTGTGAACTACATGGTCAATGATAGCTTGGGCATAATTGCCAATGCCCACACTGCTTTTGCAGACAGAGAGCCTTTAAAAGCAATGAGCAAGCTGTGTATAGAGCTTGCAAAGTTATTTTCAATTGCTGTTGACTTTCCAAAAACTGGTGTGCCAGCTATAATACCTCAACATCTTCGTGTGAAGGAGTTTCCAGATTTCATGGAAAAGCCTGATAAACCCACCTATCAATCATGCAATGTGATCGGAGTACTTTTTCGTGAGGTGAAAGACGTTGAGCCCCATGATGGCTCCATCCGATCCTTCAGTCGTGAAGTGGCTAGACAGTCCTACGACCGTGACATGGAAGTCGATGGCTTTGAGGATTACATTGAAGATGCCTTCTATTATAAAAGCAATTATGATTCCACGTTGGGAAATCTGTTGGACTATTATGGGATCAAGACAGAGGCTGAAATACTCAGTGGGAGTGTCATGAAAATGTCAAAATCTTTCACCAAGAAGAGGGATATGGATCCCATAAACATGGCGGTGAGGTCCTTAAGAAAGGAAGCTAGGACATGGTTCAATGAGAAGGCAACTGGTTTAGATTCTGGAGCTGATGATGTATATGCAAAAGCTTCAGCCTGGTATCATGTCACATATCATCCCAAGTATTTTGGTTGCTACAATGAGGGATTGAATCGTGACCATTTTATCAGCTTCCCATGGTGCGTTTATGATAAGCTGGTCCATATCAAAAAGGAAAAGGCAAGTGTGAGAAGGGCTCTAAACCTCTCGTCTCTGGAGCGTCGGTTTAGGAATGACTTGCATTTGAACTGAGGAAAATCAAACTATTTGATATTTGTGTTGTCGGTGATGGTGATGGTGTAAGTTCAACTAGGATAAAATCTGAGGTAAATTATGTGTGCTTTTATGTATGCTGGTGATAAAAACTGGAAGTACATTAGCTTATTGTATAATAGATTGATGTTTGGTTTCCTGTTTCTGCATTCAAAAGTGGGTTTGAAAGCTCGCGTTACTTTTCCTGACGACATTAAGATAGATTTTAGTTTGGACGAGGCCCTGCCCGCTTGTTGCCATTCTTTGCTTAGCTTGCCCCAACGAATATGGATATAATTTTAATTAACATATGGAAAAAGTTTACCTCCTTAAAACAAATAGAGAACTCAATTAAATTTAAATTTAAAATTTAACATATGGAAAAAGTTTACCTCCTTAAAACAAATAGAGAACCCAATTAAATTTAAATTTAAAATTTCTGAAATTTTTTTTAAAAAAAAAGGTTTTGTCAAGTGTCAAAATCTCATTTGTTTTGAGTAGCTTTTCCTTAGTTTTAAGAAGCAAAACTTTGTTTCCCTGATGTTGGACAATTCATTCTTATTGGCTTCAATGCCAAATACATAATAATCTATAATATATATTAACCATCAAGTACCAATCATTCTTAACATACAATACAAGCACGATAAAACTTGTCCAACGTGATGATGAAATCCGATCTTTTCTTGAATGTTAAGACTGGAGTCGGTAGGTTTGGGTTGGAATCATTTACGCTTAAGAACGGCAAACAACTGAACTTTCTCCTGGCATGTGGAGTTGATGAGGTCGGAAATGTCTAGAAGTTTATGGGTCAATCTTCCGAACAATTCATCCATGACCTGACTTCCAAAGTGTCTGGAAAACATTCCCTCCATCGCCGCCCTTACATGCGTCACCAGAGTTGGTATGTCAACGGGACCTTTCATCCATGCTGCTGGGTTTGTCAGCTCCATTCTCTCTATCCCGAAACACCCATTTTTCTCCACTATCCCAGCCATCTCCTCTGGGGAGGCTGCATAAAATGCCAAGTTGAAAGAGTCCACTTCCCCTTCTTCAATTATTCCCTGTAAATTAATTAATTTCAGTACTTATTTATTTAATTATTCTTTTATTTTATTTAAGTTGTACGTAAGAGCTAGTAATTAATGATAATTATACATGAATTAATGTTACCTCTTTGGCCATATCCATGAGGCTAGACGATATAGAATCGTACAACATACCCGTTGGAATTTGAGAATAAGGCATCCCTTTGGGAATGCCAGTCATGATCATCACCATCATTCCTTGAGGCACAAGTTCTTTAGCCCTCGCATTCAAAAACCTCTCCATGTCCTCCGCAAACTGGCAAGCATAAGCCTCAATTACTTCATTTGGGGCGCTCGTGTAGTGGATCCTCCCTTTGTTCCAGGCCGGAGAGGCTTTGTTCTGCAGCTCTTCTGGCAACTTGGAGAGCCAGTGGAGAGAAAATGAGGTGTGCACAAAGTGAATAGACGACTCGGGAAATAAACGGCCGTGGAAGGAACCCGGCACGCCGGCTGCCAAGTATTGCCGGTCTTGTGGGAGAGAGGTGAAGAGGGTATTGAAGTCATTTGACTCTAGGTCGTTAAAGAAGACTTGAAACTCAGGCATTTGATCATCATAATCATGCGGGCATGATTGGGATATTTGGGATTTGTATTTGCGTTGCATAGCTTCTAGTATAGTTTGAATAGTCATGAAAGTGTTTTGTCCAGTGGCACATCCCAAGTCTGCAAGACGAATGGTGTTTGAAACAGAAGAGAGTGTTTTCATATCAAGCTTCTCTTTTATTTCCTCAATGATTTTTTCTCTCTCAACTCCAGCAGATTGTTTCTGCAACATTAATGGTTCAAATAAGCTCTAATTAAGTCATAAGTTACCACGTTAAATTAGATCCGAAAGCCAATTCCTAGTTTAGCTTTCTTAATTTATCCATGCAGTGAGGGACTCGTTAGATCTGATTAACCGTCTATTTTTCAAGTCTTTATTTATAGATCATCCTTTCAAAAAATCAAACAAATTGAAAATCGTTAAGGCATTTAATTTAGGCCAATAAAATCAATGAACACGGCGCTTCAAGAAAGTACTTAAATTTCAATAATTTAATTGAATGGTCAAATGATATCGGATTCAAATTTTTTTTTGTTTCTTTAACTAGAGATGATCTTTGAATGAATATATACAAAATAGATAGTTTGGATTAATGAAATACGAGGCAGAGTGGGTCATACAAGGGTATCCCTTAGATAAGTTTATTTGAAAGATCGCTCAACAGAAGCTCTATGTATATATGTATATTTTGCTTATTTGAAACATCAAAATTGGAATTGGCTATTGGAACAAAATGTATTCTGAACTCAATCAGTTCATTGCTTATTTGAGTGGTGGTTAAATTTGATAAGATAATTAAATGTTCTTTAGTTCTGGGGACATATAATAATGTTGGAATCGTACGTACATGGGGAAAGGAAGCTCAGGGCTTAAACTCAACTAAAGCAAGGCATATGCAATTCCAAAAGCATAGGTTAACAAAGGCTTTTATATATTGGCATAGAATTTACAAATATATAATTAATCTCCCTCTTTGTTGTTTGTCCATCCAGCACTCTGATAAATCAGTGCGGATATATATAAATAGTGGAGGAAGGTGAATCCAAAGAAACCAATATGTCTGATTCTTAATATATCTAAACAAATATTCGAATAGGGAAAAAATAAGCAGCAAAACTCCCATATTTTATAAAAATAGATGGAAGGAAAGAAGAGATGGAAGAGGAAGCTTGAGATGAAAAATAAAAATAAAAGGCAGGAGTCAGGGCTCAGGGGCTCAGGAGGTAGGGCAAGTAGCTAGGCTTGTAGGGAGGGAGGGGGCATATATTCCGCTGCGTATAGAATATTAAACTGAATTGTCTACGTACGGTTCCACTAAAATTATATTACTCAATTCTTATATCCCCAGCTGCTTATATTATTATATGCAAATGAACATAATTCGGAGCATTTTGGGTCTAATTTCAACAAAGTCATAAAAAGGAGAGACGAGGCCTTAATTCACTCGTGTGAAACTCGATTCTCTACAATCACATATACTGAAACTCATATATATACCTGGTAGTAGGAGTTCTTGGAGTAGCTGTAAATGCCATTTCCACCGTTCATCGGGAGCGAACTTGTGACCGGTTTTGCCCTATTTTCATGATCTCCGTTGACGATATTCAAGAGATCAGCTGAACCCAGCAACTTCCCTTCTAGGTCCCCTTCTGCCATATAGCTGCTATAATTATTAAGCAAGCAAGCAAGCAATCGAGTAGATTGATTGATTGATTGAATTAAGTTCTAGTGTGGTGGCCTTATATAGAAAAAATTACGGTGAAAAGAGATGCTCATGCAACGTGGTGGTACCACCACAGATGCATGCCTTCATCAATTAATTAATTAATTAATCCTAGCTAGTTATTAGTTAGTTAATTATGATAATTATATAATATCTATTGGCAAATTGACTTGGATCCAAAGGCTGGCTTGACTTCTACAAGTTGACGTGTACTAGCTGTTTAATTAAAGTGAGGTCCATCGTCTATTCCAAATGCAACTTCAACCACTTTTTATCTTTTTGATGCCCTAAATGAGAACTCAGCAGAAAGACAATGGCCGGTTGTTATTAGTATTATTTACTTAGAGAATAAGACATCAATTTCATCAACTATAAAAAAGGATCAACCATAGATAATATATATTTAAGGATCTAAACGTATGGATTTCATGTTGTGGTCTAGAATTTTCTCCTAGAAAGAAAGGAAAAAAGAAAAAGAAATCTTTTTTGTTGCTGATTATTATACATAAAGCCAATATTATTTCCTCCATTCATTAGGTATAGGTTCTTTCCTCCACTTTCATTAGGTATGTCTGTTAACATTCTTCCAGAATAGTGAAGCATGAATCCATGAATCGGCTGGATACAATTTGAATTCAAATTAAAAACTTAAAAAACAATAAATAAATCAAGCTTGTAGGATTTAGATGAACAAAATAATAGTAAATTTAGCTTAACCCCTTCGAAGTTATTTTTCCTCAACTACAACCCTTTTGTGTGTGTGTGAATAAAATCATGTTTTTTTCTAAATAAAACTCAATGACTAGGATGCAACTTGACAAGTTACCTAATCAAATGCAAAATCGAATTTATTGTACTTTTTGATTCCTAAAATACCCCCAACTAAGCCATTATTGCATTTTGTATATTAATGTATGAACAAATATAGAAATAATTTTTAATTGGATTGTAACTAATAACACACGTTTAATTTGGAAAGATCTCCAAATGGATGTAGGAACTAATTTGGTAAAGTTTTTTAAATTTAAGAATAAATTAAAATTTAACATACCTAATCGGTTTATTTAATAATATTTTAATATATTTAAAGTATATGTGAATAATTATCTATTATATGTGTGCATGCAATTTTATGTTGAAAAAATAAGGGAGTTTCACTATTATGCCCAATATAGGTGCTCAAATTATAAAATTAAAAATAAACAAAAAACCTACATGAAATGGACTTTAGAAACACACTTAAAGCTCATTTACAACATAACAAAGAGACTTTGAACTTCCTATCATTTACAAAATTGTCATCTGTTTTCTTAAAACAAGCTCAACCTCAAAACCTACACACAAAAAAACAAAAAAAACTCAAAAAAAACAAAACTCAAAAAACTCAAAACAAAAGAGTAAAACCGGAAATTAGTATATTAAGTAAACTCAATAATAGGACAACTGGCAACAAAAATTAAATGGTATAGTGTTTATCTATAATGCTAGTGCTAAGAATAGGTATATAACTAAATATCTCAAAAAATAACGGACCTATTACTTCTTTTACGAAAAATAATGTACTTAGTATGAATTTAATTCAAATAATATACCCAAATTTTATAAACGCATTTTGGATATAATTTACCTAATAATTTCTTATTATGCAATAATATAATTTGTATTTTACCTATTATGGGTATATTGTTGGTATATTAAAGTCAACACATTTATATGTATATTGTGAAAATAATTTACCTACCCATATTCAGTGGCGGATCCAGGATTCTCGAGCCAAGGGGTCACTGCGTAAAAACTTCGAAATTTTTTTAGAAGAAAATAACACTAGAAAAACAGAAAAATAGTTTCTATCCAAATTTCAATTGTACACGATGAGTTCTTTATTAAAAACTTTGCATTATAGTTTCATAAATCATTTATTTTTTAATAATTTTAGGCACTTTTGTTTATGTCGAATTCTCTGTCTGTGGCTTTCTTCCAGTGACTATTTTGCTCCTCTGGTTTGCAACACAAATTCCTTTTGATCTGCTCTACCTTGTCTTTCCTTTTCTTTCTCTCTCTATCCAAAATTAAAACTCACACACCCGTTACCATTGCGGTAACCCATCAACCACCCTCTCTCTCTCTCTCTCTCTCTCTCTCTCTCTGTCTTTGGGGACTTTCATCGAGCATGTTCAGTGCATTCAAGGGGTCAACAAGCTGCTGGCCAAGGGGTCTGCAACTGTTCTCCTGCGACCTCCACAGCAAACGCCGGCATGCCAAGGGGTCAATTGACCCCTCTTGTCCCTTGTTGCATCCGCCCCTGCCCATATTAGATATATACAAGATATATAGGTAAATTTGTAGTTACATTATATTCTATTGTATTGATAATAATTTAAATTTGTAGGTACCAAATCTTTTATATTGTATTGGATATATACATATTGTAGATATATTAAAGCCATCATAAATAAAAAAAGCCATCATATTAATAGGTATATTGTGAAAGTAATTTACCTACATGTATTGGATATATACAAGAGATGTAAATTTGTAGGTACATTATATTGTATTGATAATAATTTACCTATTATATTTTATTGGGACAAAATTTGAGGGATTTTTTTTATTGGTTGAAAATTTAAGAATTTTTTTTTTCTTGGTCAAAATTTTAGAGCATCCACAATGATGAGGGTCATTTCAATTTTATTTCAATAAATTAAACTTTTTAGTTATAGTGGTAAAGTTTAGTTCATTTCAGAAATCAATATTTCATTTTGGGGATTAATAGTTCCTTTTAGAGGTCAATAAAATGAACTCTGAAATAAAATTCATTTCAATAAGCTGGTCCACCATAATAACTCTACAACCTCTCTCTTACATATGCACAACATTACTTTTTATTTTTGTATTTTTCCATTACATTTAATTAGTGTAAACTAGCCATTAATTTTTTTTTTCCCCAAAGAAACTAGCCGTTTCAATGACCTTTTATATCTTACGGTGCATTTTAATTTGAATTTAAGTTTTATACATAAATTTCAAAATTAATGAATTATTGTCTTTTTTTTTATAGAAATTCTATGATTGCATTCATAATTCAGCTAAAAAAGCCACTAGCCACAAAGTGCCAATATAAACTAACGACAAAAGGGCCATTACAATAACGGAGTGGTTTAATATCAAAATTAAGATAATATAGTGTGTCTTCACTAATGATCAGACAAAATCGAAGAAACTCTGACATAGGCATCCCAACTAAGATTGCAAACTTAGAATAATAAAAAAAAGATAAAGCTTGGAAAACCTAAGCCATAACAATATAAATAAAACTCTCACAAATGAGAGATGAAAAACTCTCACAAAAGGAGAGGTGAAAACAACACAGAGAACTCAAAGAGTGTTTGCAACTTATTCCAAACATAAAGAAATTGCAAAAAAGATGGTGGTGGAGATCCGATGCCGAAATGCAGGTGAAGATCCGACGCTGAGTCGCAACCGCCTATAATAGTTGAATGAAAATCATAACAAACTAAGACAAATAGGGAAAACCTTTTGTCTCTGAAAATGGGGGAAGAGGTGAAAGGAGGAAGAGAAGAGGGGAGAGGGGGGAAGAACAATGGCTTCCTCCCCCCTCAAAATGAAAAAAGCTCTAAGAGTAGTTTTTAGGAGAAAGGGAGAAATAGAGATCGTAGGAGCCTATATTATAATAATATGTCGTACATATATCAAAAACTACAGTTATATTATTTCTAATAGTACTCTTCCTACTTTGACAAATTTGTCTTTTTCTTCCCCCTTTTGAAAACTAGACTCTCTCGTAAGGGTTTCTTTTTTCTTTCAGTTTTTGGTAAAAGCTAAATTTGTTAATATATATATACATATATATATTTATTGTATTATTCTAAATATATAAAAAAATTGTCACGCATAGGCCCCTGTAATCTATGCCGGGTAAGCAAATCTTTTGCGGGGCCATTCATCTATCTATCTAATGGGTATTTGCTTTGCTTGGAGCTGCCTATGATATGGTAGGAAATGACATTTTGTACACAAAAATATATAAAGCTTGTATGCTACTTGCTCACTGGACAGCAACATATATCTATATATCTTCTATATAAAGCAAAAGCAGAGAATGATAAAACATTCAAAATACTAGAAAGTGCCATTAGTTAATTCAAACATAAATAATTGAAATTATTAATTAAATAAGTATAATATGATAAATTAACTTTTTTTTCATATTAAAAAAATTAAAATTAAAAGCAAAATCAGATAATAAGTCCTACTTTTATGGAACATAAGCACCCATGTTATCTTTTCTTAATACCAAAATAATAAAATAATAAAATAAAATCAATTGACACATACGTAAGCATGTGCCAAGGGGCTAGTATATAATTATATTGATATATGGAATGGAAATGCAACAGGAAAAGGAATTGTGCCTACCTATATCTCATACAAGAAAAGGAATCCCATAGTTTTCATGAATTAAAGGACCCACACCCAAAAAAAAAAAAAAAAAGCTTTTAGAGAAAACTATGATTAATTAATTTAAAAGCACATTGACGAACACGATGACAAGGGTTTTTGTAAACTCTTATCCTTGGACCTTGCTCTAATAATTTGAATGGCAACAACATTTGTCCAAGTGGTTTCTAACTGATGACATTGGCAAAGTATTAATGATAAATTAATTGACATATATATGTAACCAATCATACGTTAAAACAAACATAATTATGTCGAAATTATATATATTGTTTATGTACGTACCAGAATTATAAGCGAGGATGGATGCAGAAGAACTTGATCCTATGCTAATATAGCTTATAAAATTAATGCTTAGGTACATTTGTGAGAAAATAAATTCATTTTGTCTGTCATTTCCGGTTTGTTTCTATAGATGTATTGGAGGACCACTTCCAGGGTTTGTTGGGTTTCGTTAACCAGAAATGATTATTGAAACAAATTCAGTACCCAGTTTTTCAAATAACAATAATTGAATTAACTGTACGAAAGCAAATATAAATATTGGCAATTTGACAAAGTGAAATTAAGATATATAGCTAGGGCTCTGGAGGGAGGACCACCCTACGTATGCACATACGACAGCTCTGTTGAAACTTTGATGAGGCATGCACACCAATTACCATTTACCAAGATGAAACTTTGATAAAGCCTGAACATGAAGAAAATATGCCCTTTTCATTTTCCCAGACATTTTCCAGATCTCACTTCACCTGATCTTCTGTCATCGTCCTCCCCCCACAGCACTAGCTTTAGTTTTGTTGGAATGGGACTCTCTCTGTCTCTATCAGATCTTTCGCCTGCCTGCAAAATGGTGTATGTATATGTGAAGATTTGTTGACTTTAAGGAAGCAGGAGAAATAATTGTAAGCCAGAAGCCCAACAGAACAATATCAAGTCGAATTATTACTAAATGAATTCATCAGCTTCAGCTTTCGAGATTATTAACGGTTGTGTTGTGTGGTTATTAGATCAACTGCAGTCTGCATGCATTATATATGTAGTAGATGTAGAGGTGTAGAGGTGTAGAGGTGTAGAGGTGTAGTGGTGTAGTGGTGTAGTGGTCCTCTCCTCTCTATGCTCTATCTATATGTATTTGTTAATTGTATTCGTTGCTGTTGTGATCTGAAAATAAGGATTGATTACTTAAGAATATTAATGTTGGAGATAAAAGATTCGCTAACTTAGTCCAATGGCTGATCGATATACAAGTAACAAACAACTGCATTGCATATATGCTCCCTCACGTTTAAGCACATGCAATGACACTTCATTCACATACTGCACTCTGCACCTACGCCCTTAGGTATAGGTATAGGTAGGTCCCCCTACCCTTTCTCCTAGTGTTGGCCTCATATACGTATAATTTACACTTTGATTAAATTAGTAATCTCACATTACAATTTACATGCATAATGCATTGCATATACAAATAACAAATTAATATATTTTCTGTAGATATATGCTATACATATACAATACTACAAGTCATAATATTTAAGTCAAGAGTCAAACAATCAATAAAAATACCAAAAAAAAACAAAATTCATAATATATTTATTAAAATATTGGACTTTACTGTCATATTTATTAAACAAGTATGTATGTGATTCGATTGTAAAAGTTGTTGCGTTCACTCAATATCTAGGTCGGAGGCCCATACTTACATACCTAGGCCCATTATATTAAAACATATCCAGCCCACCCACAGTATTCCATAGAACTGGGCCTTGATATGGGCCCCTAAACCCAACCTTTTTTTTGGGGTCATGACAACTATATGTACCCATAACATTTTGGGGAACTTCTATGATGGAGTCGTATAATGAGGTGGTTCTTCAATCCAACAGTCCAATAATAACTTTGCACTGAATCGAACAGCTATTAAGAATCCCATTCTAGCCTCCATGTAACATTTTGACATGGAATAATTGAAGAATGATAGAATCTGATTAATCTGAATATACTTAAAAATACTACCTCCTCCAGAATCCTGATATAAAACTCTCTCTAAGTACTCTGCACATTTAGAGTGGCGACCAACTTTGACGCTCTCTTCTCTTGAGTCTTGTCTCCGATATAAGCTACCAAAGAATGAAAATAATTAGGCTTCCCCGACATTAATATTGTACATGAGGTCTCGAAGAGTAGGAGAAGTTTTGGGAAGACATGTTGAGTAAAGAAAACTTGACTTGCAAACTAATCTTGCCTTTCACCAAGTTCAACTTCGCTCCAGTGACCAACCAATACCCAGGATTATCCTGTGGGCCCCTACACAGATGTGACATGTCCACGTATTTCACAAACTTCTGTAACTGCAATGGCACCGGATACGTAAAAACCTCCTCCTTGAGAATCCTGATATACTTGACTCGTCATCAGGCTGCACTTTCTCCCTCACCCAATTATTAAGCCCGAAATTGATGTGCTTATTGCTTGGGAAGACATGTTGAGTAAAGAAAACTTGACTTGCAAACTAATCTTGCCTTTCACCAAGTTCAACTTCGCTCCAGTGACCAACCAATACCCAGGATTATCCTGTGGGCCCCTACACAGATGTGACATGTCCACGTATTTCACAAACTTCTGTAACTGCAATGGCACCGGAGGCCCCGTAGGAAACACACTTGAGTCCACAATCACTTGATCGTCATCAGGCTGCACTTTCTCCCTCACCCAATTATTGCCCGAAATTGATGTGCTTATTGCACTGAAGAGGCCAGACGAGGTTGACTTTTGAGAAAGTTGAGAGGGGCTCTCTGTCCAGTTTGATTGGACTAGAAAACAGTCTGAGACTTTGGTGAACAAAAGCCGGAGATGGAGAACACTCTTTGTCTCATGTTGCTTCACGACAAGTTGAGCTCCGGAGACTACGAAGGCGGCAGTTTTGTTGGAGGACGTCCATTTGGGGTCGTATTTTACAGGCACCGTGCAGACATGGGAAAATCTTTTCCAGTTTATTGCTTCGAAGTAGCGGTCGTCCCCGATGTCATCTGATCCTCGCCATGTTGGTGGCTCAGGATCTATCTTGTTCTGCTGCAACATAAATGGAGTGTTTGATAGATGTTGGAGGTGCACAGCTAGCCTGAGATAGATAGATAGATCAATAATATTAAGCTACATTGTTTTATCAAAGGGAATTAAGATGATAAATCCCATTGTTTTTTTTTTTTTTTACCTGTTGCATTTCCTGCCCTCGAGATACAAGCGCATTCCTATGACAGGCCTATTTCCAACTCTAACCTGATGATCATAATATTATATTTAGCATTACATAATATATAAGATGGATCAAAAGAAAAACAATGGATGCATAAATAAATCGAATTCAGTTTTAGAAATGGAATATATTGTGTACCTGTGCAGTGTTTACATATAGTTTAGGACCCATCAAGCTGAAGTGAAGAGCAGGCGCCTGCGTGGCCCTATTTGTGGCAGGACTTAGAGCCAGGTCATTGAGAACAGGAGCCCAAAGTTTGTGGGCTTGAAAGTCAAGAAAGTATTGCAAATCAGCTATAGGAGGCTTGTCTGCACGCGTGTACCAAATTAACAAGAGGTTAACTACTTAATTACAATACAATATAAGACATCAGCGAGCGATGAATAATTAAGTATTTGAGAAACAATTAACTTACATCGAAGATAGAGGTTGATGGCATGGGATAAGAAACCTTTGCCGGGCACATCTTTAAGTAGAGACGTGATGGGAATGCAGTTAAATTGAATCGCATCCGGCATCGATCCAACGGTTTGAAGCCACTCGCAGTGGCTACTGGCCAAGGGATCTCCTCCTCTTTTATAGCCTATCACGCTAATACCCTGCAAAAAGTCATCTGCCACATCGTCATTACAACTACTGTTAATTCTTTAAACCCAAACAAGAACAATTGAACCCTAGTTTATTTTGCCATACATCTTTTGTGTTTGCGGTGGAGAAGCCATTAAGGGCCACAGACTTGGGATCATGATGAAAGACATTGAAGGCCGGTGGTGCCTTGTGTCTTTGGTCTTTTGCTTTGGAGTGTAATGGGGAGAAATTGCATGTCCCTGTAAAGTGCTGATCTCCAAGCTCGTTCAAGTGATTTTTGAGGTCAGATGGCTCCATGTTAGAAGATTTATCTTGCTTTACTAACACCACATCCTCGCCCCCAATACTCAATCCCACCACGATGTGAGTCCCATACTTCTCTATGAACCTGTCAAATGTGTACGTAAGAATTTATCATAAGTCTATAAATTATATTGGTTGACCAAAATGCTTTCCAACTAGACACAGCTAATTCATCCAAAACCAAAGAATTGGTCAGGCCAAGAAAGTACGTTCCACAATGGGAAATCAAATAATACAGTACCACAGCCCAATTATGTGACTTGTTGTACTTATTATTATGTCAAATGGAAAACCAAGCCTTCATGTCAAATGGCAGGCCAAAACCAGTTTGAAAGGTCAAACAATATTTGCAATCATGGCATGCATTGGGCGCCGTCTCCATAGACATATTATTGTATAGAGTAATGTTATACTTACCATATTTTTATAGGATATATTTTAGTAATGGTTAAAAATGATCGATTCCCACTAGGCACAACATATAGACATCCTAGTTTGCACATATATAGAGGGGAAGACATAGGGCTCTCTTTACTTTTATATTAAGAGAGTGTCAATTATGGTGAGATTGGCAATTAGCAGACAATAAAAGTGAGGATTTTATAAGGTTTGAACATTTCTACATGAAACGTGGTCAATTACCAAGAAAGAATGGCCAAAACTTTTGACGACGTACGGGGTTACTAGTATTTCTTGCATGATTGTGACTTTTAATAACAAAAAAGAGTGCATACAAGGAAAGGAAAGTGACCTTGTATATTTTTATGTCTATCCTTTTGCCTCAAAATTCATGCCCCCTCTTCAGGAAATAAACCTAGGATTTGTTACTAAACCAAGCTACTAATTTTGATTTGCCGTCCAATATGAATTTAATTTTAATTTTTTTTTTTGTATGCTAAGACTATTTTATTAATTAGCAGGCAGATACCAAAAGATAGAGCTGCAATCACTCCGTACATTATTGTATTATCTATACAAAATATATATTTGGCCCTGAAAATTAGGGATGAAATTAAGTTGGACAAGGTGGACGAGTTAGGAGGCCAACTCGAACTCAACCCAAAACCCACTCAATTGGTTTCCTTGATATGAAAAGAAAAACAACTTACAAGTAAAAAAATAAAAACTAAAAATCCATATGATCGAAGTCTTGAATTAATTCATACCTTGCAAGGGCAGGGGGATCCCAAGTGGACGGAACAGAATGACGAACTTGATCGGCAAGAACAAGAGGGTACCTATCGATATGAACATTGAAGAAGATGATGAAGTAACCATCCAGAGCCAAGTGTTTGATGTTGGCTGCATCCGCTGCCCACGAACCACTTTCGAAACCAAACATGGCGTTGAACAACCCTGATGGGATTTTCCCAGGCACACTCGCCTTTTGGTTGAAATATTGCGACATCTGCATGAATTATATTCATTTCATGCACTAATGTTATTAATTCAATCGATAATATTATCTGTATAAGAAGAAACATATCTAATATTATTACCTGATTGAATGTGAGGATATCGGATTGGTAACGTGTACGATCGCCTTTGTCACATTTAATATCGGTGGAGACTTGTTGAATGGACCCGAAGCCAGGGACTGCGAGTTCTTTTTTATCAGCGTCGTTGAGCAAAACCAGTCTTTGTTTGCCTTCGCAGTACTTGAGCCGGAAATCTGAGGTTAAATCAAACCCTTTGCCTAGGCTACTTACAGCCATCTCCACGATATCATCACCGCCACTCATCTCTCTCTCTCTCTCTCTCTCTTTTCTGATCTCTGTATCTTCTGACCCTATATATATATATATATATATATGAGATGAGATGAGGTTTTTATATCTCTTCCTGTGTTTTAATTGGATGATAAAGTTGATGGGAAGGAAGGGAAGAATAGAGGTGTGAAGAGATAAAAGGAAGGGAGACAAGTGGACGAGAGAGAACAATGTCAAGACTTGATTTGTAACATATGGTAAGGTCTGAATATGAAATGGGAAAGAAGAAGAATATGATATATATTTTTTAATAATAAATATGGTAATAATCAAAAGGTCGTGAGAGATGTTTGACCGTTCTCTTCTCTCTCTCTCTCTCTCTCTCTCTCTCTCTCACACACACACACACACACACATATATTTTATTATATATATCAATATTTTGTTTCTTTTTTTTTTCAACCTCAATTATTACTAATTATTAATTAATTTTCTTAAGCAAAGACTGTTGGTTTATATATATATATATATATATATATATAAATCCCAGTCCCAGGAGACAGGTATCATTAACCAACACGGTTGCAAAATCATCTCTAGTTGAACGTCAAATATCTAGGAAGGTGGGAGGCAATACACCAAAATAATTTATAGTTTCTCAAATTCTCATACTGATCTGGATCTTTCTGCTCTACCCGTTTAGTCGTGCAATATCACAATCACTAAAATAAAAGAAATTATACAAATAATATATATAGACATGTAGCGTGTGACAAAAGGTCTTTCTTTTGGTCGTCGGTCCTCAAATAATTTGAATGAATTAAAGTATAGTATGCAACTAGTTTAATTACAAGTTGCGTAACTCTCCAAGCAATGCTAAATCCCTACCAATTTGCATTTGGACTTTTGCTGGACCGTTTACACTACGAGTACTGGTACTGCTACTACTACTGGTAGAATTGTCTTCTCCCTCCCTCCAGTGACACAGTGTGAAACCGAAAAGGCCAAAAGGCTTTGAATTGAAACAGGCACAAATTTTAGACCCAGTTTCCATTCCATCTCTCTCACCTTTGTCGTCCGCATGACACGACACGTAACTTGTTATTTGCCGTGAATGTTGTCTGAGACTCTGATGACGTGTTAATGACGCGGACCGTGGCTGGCTGGCTGAACACACTAACAGCTCCTCGTCCACCAATTACACTTGACTTAGCTAGCTGAGCTCTGAGCTACCCGCTGACTGACGATATGTTGACCTTCTTCAACAATGGTCTGTTTCGATTTCTTACTTTTAACCAACTTCTACTTTCATTTTGCTGAGTTTATTTTATAATACACTTGTTCCAGTTGGTGCGTTTATCTATTTGATTATATATGTGTTCTTTTTTCTCAGTGCAAATTGAATCAGTCAAGTATGAACTAGCCAAGTGACTTTTTTTGAGTCTGTCTTTGACACGACCACAAATCCTCAAGTTCTTGAAAAGCCTTTGTGTTCACAAGGATGTTGTGAAAGTCAAACAGACAAGACAAGAGAGACATAAACCAAACCAGCTATATTATTTTCTAAATGAAAACACCAAAGTTTTACGCGTGCGCTCTGCTCTCTCTTGGTCTGGGCTTGGGACTTTGACTGGGCCAGCCAATGGTGCGTCGGGAGAGCAAATTCTTAGTTTTTTTCTAGGAACAATCCGAGCGAGCCCAGTTTTCTACTCCAAACCAAAGTAGACTTCCCATCCCACAACATAAATGGAAAGACGAACAAGGGAAACAGCTACACAGGAAGACCAAAGAACGAGAATCCTTCCAATTCCAAAGGTGGCAAGGCAACCCAAGAAAATTATGACATAACAAGACTAGGCTTAATTAGCATCTAAAACAACAGACAGGACAGAACAGAACACGAAGATTATCGACGACAGGCAGGGCGGGATAATTCTATTCAAAAACAGAAATAAGAGATCAGCATGTAAAACACAGCAAACGATAACAGAGACAACATTATTATATAATTTATAGGGTATAAGAATTGTGCCTGCCGAGTCATCAAGGAAAGCACCGCACAAGATAAGCTTATCATTGCCGCTTTGTAAAATTGCTATTATACTGATGGGATCCGCATAATTACATTATTGCCCAAAACAAAAAACAGCCTACAGGTCCTGGTTTCACTTGCTTTGCTACGTGCTGCTACTATTCACCAACTTCAAATTTCAGCAGCATCTTGGTCTTGAAAAGAGCATAATTCCTCCAGTCAACTGCGCTCTACAATCCTAGATTCAAACTAAAAGTATTGAGTTCTACACTGATGAACACAACCCACCAAAAGGGTTCTAAGTTCAAACGACATTTCTGCCAAGGTTAAAAGGAGAATCAAAAAATATCTAATATCATCAATCTGTGTTGAAGCAATCCAGACAACAATCTCTTCGTAAGGGGGGTTTACCCTAGAAGATGAGTCTTCCAAGAGAAGGTAGCCTAGGCAACAGTTATGAATGAACTGCAGCAAAACAAAGTTTGGATTTCATGCTCAAACACATTTACAGCTTTACAACAACAAATGCAAAAGTCTCGGATTGCACAGCTTCTCTTAACACTACAGTAATTTACATGATGAACAAAAGAAGTAATAAACACGGCAAAGTAATGCAAAATACACCACTCACCTACATCATGGCAGTTACAAACACAGAGAAAACAAGGTGGTGCCCCATTCTTTATCTTTGGTAAGCCTACAGAGGTACTGTCTGCTCTGACACTGATGCCAACCCCTGCAACAACCTAACAATTTCCCCTGTATCATCCAGATAATACTTGGCTTTGCTGGGTTTTCGGCCAACCGTACACGCAAATACTTCAGCTCTGGGTGCGATGGATGGGCCTGCTATGGAACTTGTGATTACCTCAAACATGTCTTCGTCAGATCTGTCATCACCTATGCAGAGAACAAAATCCGGTGACATTCCCCTTTCTTGCATGGTGGAAAGTAGACGTTTGGCTACAAGTCCTTTGTTTACACCCTGCACACACAAAAGAATGTTCAGTTTATCAAAATATTGTAAGTCCAATTGAGCCATGTGTTAGCTTCTGTGAGTGAACCACGTTCACAATTTATATGAAGAAAAGAAAAGTTTTCACACCTAACCCAACAATCTTGATTCTCAATGGGCATAAACCCTATGAGTGAAGAAGACTTGACTAATCACTTATCCTCGGGGGGAAAAAAAAAAAACAATACCGCATCTGTTGTCATGGAAGGGCCATATTGTTTTCAAAATTTTCCTTTGTCAAACAGTATGCAAAACCTATTTAACATTAAGAAAATTGTACTAATAATTTTGGTATGACAGAGTTTGAGCGCAGTCACTCTCTAACACTCAACCCCCTCCGAACTTCTGATACCTTGCCCAACCCAATGTTAAAAACATCGCCTTTCTCCGTTTCACACGTGCTACTAAGCTTATGTGAATTTGGATACTCATCATACAGGTTGGAGAAATCAAAAAAGAGATTTTACAGAACAGAGATAGCAAATTAACAAGGGAGGTGTATCAAACCTGTGGCTTAACCTCCACTACATTCTGCCCGCTTTTAACATTAACTGGTTCATTAGCAAGCACACTTTCAAGATGATCAAGAAGTTCCTTAGCTTGGCATGATCCAAAATCTGGATCAGCATCCTCATAAGACCACACAAGTGCAGTTTCCTTATCTTCAATGGTGGAACCATCAGTTGTTTCAGTGTAAAGCTTCATTACTGGCTCTGCAATCTGCTTCCAACTGCTATCTGCAACTGGTGCACACGTTTCCCATTCTGCATCTCGCTTCAATCTGAATCCATATAATCATTAGTTTTAATCTAACCAACATTTCCATCGGTGTAAACATAAAACTTGAAATTTGCACAAATTTACCGTAGAAAATAGCCGTGTTCAGCAGCAATTCCAAGCTTCTCACAAGGAGAGAGCCATTCAGCAAGTACTTTACGGCTTTTTGCACTAACAATGAAAACCATGTTGTTCTTGTCTCTGCACAAGTTATTGAGGATACCGATGGATTTAGAAGTTGGGCTCTTATCAATGGAAGCCTGAGGCATCAATGTACCATCATAGTCAAGCAGGATTGCCCTAGTTGTGGTCCTTTTGTAAGCTGAAACTATATGCTCCATAGAGAGCTTCCTGAAGTTCGAATCAAGGGCCACAACTCTGAAACTCAAACCAAACCCAATACCCCAGCACCTCTGACGCAAATGGCCCCTACATGTTCTTTCCAGATCTTGGAGGAAACTACGAGCCCAGTAACCAACATCATGGGTACTTACATATCTATAATGCTTCTCATGCCGGAGCTGTTTTTCTGGCTCCGCCATCTCTAGGGCACAGTCCATTGCCTCTGCCACAGCATCAATATTCCAGGGGTTCACACGAATTGCTCCACTCAAAGAAGGGGAGCAGCCAATGAACTCGGAGACAACTAACATGCTCTTCTTCGGGTTGGAGGGTTCCAACTCCAAAACCTTATCCAATTTCGCATTCCGTTGCCGACTGATTATGTATTCGTATGGTATTAGATTCATCCCATCCCTCACAGCTGTCACCAAACAACACTCGGCAACAACATAATATGCAATTCTCTCATAGAACTTGAGTGGCTCATCAATCAACACGACAGGCTTATACCCAGGTTTCCCAAATGTTTCATTAATTCGCTTCACAGTTGAGGATGTCTCAGCCTGAACTTCTTTCACGTCTTTTCCCCGACCCCTGGCTGGATTGGCTATCTGCACCAATACAACCTTCCCTTGCCACTCTGGATGCTGAACAAGCAGCTGCTCCATTGCCAAAAGCTTCAAACTTATACCCTTAAAAATGTCCATGTCATCTACCCCGAGTAACATTATCCTTCCTTGGTCACAGAACTGTTTCATAAGCTCAGCAACCTTGGCTTCAGTCTCTGGGAGGCTCAAAACTGACTGCAGCTGACCCATGTGTATACCAACAGGAAGAATCTTGATGCTAACAGTCCGACCGTAATACTCGAGGCCTATGTAACCCCGCTTGGATTCATAGGTAAGACCAAGCATTCGACTACAGCATGAGAGGAAATGCCTTGCATAGTCAAATGTATGGAATCCAATTAAATCAGAATTCAAAATGGCTCTCAGAATCTCTTCCCTGACAGGCAATGTCTTATAAATTTCAGACGAAGGGAACGGACTATGGAGGAAAAACCCAAGTTTCACGCGATTGAATCTCTTCCTCAAGAAAGTTGGCAACACCATCAGATGATAATCATGTATCCACACAAAATCATCTTCTGGGTTAATCACTTCCATGATCCTATCTGCAAAAATCTTGTTCACTGACACGTATGCTTGCCATAAGGACCGGTTAAATCTACCACCGAGGTCCGGCGAAAGGGGTAGCATGTAATGAAACAGTGGCCACAACTGCTGCTTACAGAACCCATGATAATACCGGCTGAAAAGATCTGGTGGGAGAAAGGTTGGGACACATTTAAAGGTCTCGAGAAGAATTTGGGAAACCTCGTCTTGCTCATTTGGGTGAATTTCTTCCTTAAGACAACCAACATAAATGACTTCAATCTCATCATCCCCCAAACCATCTTTCAATTGGAGAAGTAGTGAATTCTCATCCCAATTGAAAATCCAACCCTTACTGGTATCTGATTTTCTCTGCGCCCTTATGGGGAGCTGGTTAGCCACTATTATGATTCGGTCACGTTGGACTGAAGATGAAGACATGTCTTCGGAGCACGCACTCTCCGACGGATCATCATCAACATCGGATATCAAACTGGCAACAGTCATAATACGTGGAATTCGCCTGCCAATTCGGCCAAACGAAGGAGCCTCGCCTGAGGCAAGCTCCAAAAGATTGGAATACGATTTGGACACCATTTGTTTCTAGACTGGAACTCTAGTTCATCAAAGCCTCTCTATATCTATCCCCTTGCCCACATAGATGAAACAACCCATTAAAGATTACGTATTTTCTATGACAAGCAAAACCCTTTTGAAAATTTATATCGCAGAAGCAGACTACAATAAGCTTGAAATACAAACAACCGGTCTGAGTTTGGAGTGAGAGGTTACTGCTAGTACTGATAATTTCGAATAAAATCCTAGCTAAGCGATAAAGAGATTATGACAAGTTAAAGGCTGACTGCAAATATCTTTGAAGAGAAGTGAATCGAAACAAGGGAAGGATAAACCAAGAACTTTCTTGTTGTCCGGATAAAAGGAGATGGTAAAAGGAATGGAATACATTCAGATCACACACAGCCCAGAAATATTCGGCAACCAAACATTCAACTAGACATTCTTTTCTTGATGAGGTTCAACTAGACATTCTCACACATGCACTGCTGAGAAAATATAGATTCAACTGAAACCGAACACAACAACAGCAATAACAAAACAAGAACAAGAACAACAATCACAATTTCAAAATTCAAACTTCCAGCAATAAAATTGAGAACAGTTTAAGATGTTACCAGTAGCTGAAATTGCAAAAACCCACTTTTTATTGAGTGGAATTGAGAAAGAACGAAGCAAAACGAAAGGTGAACAAAAATCTAATCAAAGATAGGGAAAAAAGGAGACCCCAAAATTTGGTTGCTTTTCATGGGACTTTCCTGGTAATCACAGTCTACCCTTGTAATCCTCTCTCTCTCTCTCTCTCTGAGGATCAGCCCAACTGAGGCCAACATAAAATAGTGGGATAATGTTCTGGACAATTTACTTTGTTTTTCACACATTTATTATTTTGTGGATTTACTTCGTTTCTTTCAAAGAAGAAAAAAATATGAATAGAAAATGACGAAAACTTCTGAGCCGTTGGATGCGGTATCGGAACGAATGTAACAGAATGGGACGGCTAGGAGAGTTTACGACAGAGATGTTGAGAGAGTAGTGGATGAGGTCTCTAGGCCTTATCCCTTGTCCTTTGGTGTGTCCGCCACGAGGCTTCCTACATAACGGTGGGACCCACACCGAGGGTCTTGTCCGAAACTGGATGTCGTGAGCGTGCGACTCTTTACGTGGCGGACTATATATCGGTTTCCGTGACACGTGTCGCTCTGTCCATGCTTCATTGACAGCTCGAGACTAGGCCCCAGGGAGATGTGTCTCGTTTGACCGAGTTATCGGATATGTCCGACAGTCGTTGCAACAATTATACTATTAACAACTAAGCCACACTGCCAGTGCAGATCAAAAATAAAAAATATTTCCAATCAAAAAAAACAAAACAATGCTGATTGTGAATCAATTCACTAAAGAAGCTTTAATATAAATTGCAATTATGGCCATGGGAAAAGAGAGGACCAATGATGGGCTAAACATTTTTGTAGTAATCAAATATTAATAAATAAATAAATAAAATTTCTCAAACCCGTAATTACTTCACGATATCATATTAAGATCTTCCACAACAGCTTTGCAATCCGCAGAGTTGTTGACAAGCATAATTGACTAGTGCAAATCTGTAATTTGATAAATGACACATCAAAAATGATTTTTTTATTAAAGAAAAAAAGACAATGAGAATTTGATATTTACTTCAAATTGAAATTGAGGAGAAATAGATTACCCTGAGTATATAAATTTTCAATTGGAATTAAGGAGAATGAAATTACCAATAGCATATTTGAGTGACAAAGACATTGAGGAATTCGATTTGGAATTCTTTTACACATAATTGAGGGGAAGTTATGAGAATTACGATAGCTCGTATTAATGATGTATTTCAATCGATGATATATAAAACAAATAATTTCGAACATGTAATGCTTCATGATAGCAGATTAAGATCTTCCACAACAACTTTCCACTCCAAATAGTTCTTGACAAACACAATTGACTAGTGCAAATCTATAATTTGATAAATCACACATCAAAATGATTTTTTATATTAAAAATAAAAAATAAAAAGCGATGAGAATTTGATACTAACTTTTAATTGAAACAGAGGATAAAGAGATTACCAAAAGCATATTTGAGTAACGATGACACTGAGAAGTCTGATTCAGAATTTGAAGGTTTTAGTTATTGGGAAGCTCTGAGATAATTATGATAGTTCCAACTAATGATGGATTTCAGTCGATTGCATGAGTGTTTTTCAATCGATGAAATGACAGTTTTTAGTCAGTGGAATGAGGGTTTTCAGTCGATAGTATGTTTGAAGTTTTAGTATAAAGGAATTTAGATGTTTGGACGGAGGATTTATGGAAATTGAAATAAAGATGATGAGAGGGTTGAAAAGGAATTTTCACAATGACATTAAAATGATATCAGCAATTGATATCTTTTTTGTTAAACCACAATTGCAAAAAAATAGAAAGTACGTCATTTATATTCAGAGTATTGAGTCACTCAAACAAAAAAGATAATTTGCTCAGCAAAACTTACAAAAATAATATATGAATGTGCAATTATTGGTTTGAAATTTATGGGAAGTACGATTTTGGTAAGGAGATAGTGCAGTTGAATACAAAGATCTAAAGTGCAAAGTGTAAAGCTGTAAGGCTTCTTATTCACTTTAATCTATAACAATCCGTTTAGAAATTAAATTTGGAAATCTCAATCCTTAATTTTTACGATTTGTCTACACTTTATTTAATAAATTCCATGCTTAAGTTTCCAAATATTAGGAATATCAATTTTTCCTATTCAATTCCCGACTTTTTAAATCCGAAGTTATTTTCTTCCATAATTATAAAGTATATTTCTTCTAAATTTTTAGAGTTGTGTTATTTGTAATATGGGTAACATTATCGAAATTTGAAATATACCATATTCATACTATTTTTTTCATTTATTAATTGGAGCCTCGGATAATACAAAGTGGACAATAATTGTTTGAGTAATGCTAGAGAGATCACCTATTTGTACCATATTTGTGTATCAACTGATGTGGCTATTAAGTTGTAGATACCACATCATTAAATGAGTTCTTAATATTTTATTATTTTTTGACCTTTCACTTTACAGACTCATTTAAATCATATTAAAATCATTAAAATTTTAAAACAAATCTCTGCTCTCTTCTCCTACCGCCTACCCAGCCAACCCTCCCTCCCTACTCAACCCCACCTTTCAGCCACCCCTCTCCCGTCGCCTATCCTTCCCTCAGCCATACACCAGTCATTGAGTTTGTCAGATTCTCATTGCAGGTCCCAGATCTTGAAATGGGCATTTTTGATTGGATATTATTAATTTATTTTCAAGTGCAGTCAAGTTTTGAGTTTAATTGATATTCTGAGTTTTGTAACCCCAGACCTGAAATGGGTTTTTGATACGATCTTGGACATTCTGCAAATTTGGAAACAAACAAACCGAAGTTGTATTTTGTCTTTTTTTGCTGTGAGGCTGGTTTTTGTTTAATGGCGGTGTGTTTGATTGGATATACGTCCATCTTTGCACTGGAGCTTGAAGGAGAAAGGTTCCTGCCCTCAGTGTCCTTGTGATTGTTCAAAAGATTTCGACCCTATACCTGTAGGTGAGATTCACTTTTCAATGTTTGGGAAATCTGGTGTATGGTTGAGGGTAGGTTCATGTACAAGATTATGGCTGAGGGAAGGATGGGCAACTGGAGAGGGGTGGCTGAAAGGTGAGGTTGATTAAGGAGGGAGAGAGGGTTAGCTGGGTAAGAGGTAGGAGAAGAGAATGGAGATTTTTTTTTTTTTAAAATAATTTTAATATGATTTAAATGACTGTAAAGTGAAAGGTGAAAAAATAAAAAAATATTAAAAATATTAAAAATATTAAAAACTCACTTAATCATGTGGCATAGTCGACTCAATAATTACATAAGTTGGTATACAAATATAGTACTAAAAGATGGTCTCTCTAGCATTATCCTAATTATTTTTGTTGTTGGAAAAGTGGACAATAGTAAAGGATTAATTTGGATAAGAATATAGCAGACGTGTAAGCCTAGGGGATGAATACGCCATCTGCGTTACATTTTTAAAAAAAAAAAAAAAAAATCATTATCTGCGTTACATTTTATTTCCGGATATTTGCGAGAAAAGACAACAACACAGCCGGCGGTTTCAGCCCTACTTTCCGTAAAACGGGAAACGATGGGCAGATAAGGTTTGTGTCAGTGTGCTTACGCTGTAACGCCACTGCATGACAAATACAGTTGAGCATTAACAGCTGAAATCACGCGGTAGAGGAAGTGCCACGTGTATGCTCCGTAAATTCTTCTTGACGGTGGAGGAAACATCCAAAAGATCGTAATGGAATGGTTTGATTTGGAAATTGGAATTGACAAGAGGAAAGCGGAAAAGGATTATTTGCGGAAAGGCGTACGGTGGTTGGTGTACCTATATATACGGGACCCACGTAAAGATTGAGGGTCAGAATTAATCTTGGACGTTCAAATTGGGGACATATGAAAATGGCCAAACAGGGCGGAATATGGAATAAAATAATATTCTCAATCTTATAGCACCAGATGCGCTTCAAATGTTTTTTCTTTTTCCAACCAAAAAAGAACAATAGAAAGTATTTACTTTTTAGTTGCTATGATCTGCTGCATATGTAATTATCCAAGTTTAGTTGTCTCTATATCTCTATCAAAAAAAAGAAGAAGTATTTTCTGGACATTTTTTTATATAGTTTTTTTCTTGGGTGACTTTGAAAAGCATGATTCTATTTCTATGTACATATATATGACATAATTGAAACTCCTCCAAATCGTTGCCTTTATTAAATTTAAATTTGTACCCTCTTCCGTTTACCAAATTTTGATTGCTCAGCGGTGGTAGAATCGATCCATGTAGGGAAGAACTAATACTATAGCAGTTGATATTAGATTTTTACTTGCCAATGTATACAACAGGGCCGTTCCTGAGATTTTGAAGGCCCTGTGCGAACTTAAATTGGAGATTCACATAATCTAATACGAAATACTATAAATAAAAATTTGGCATAACTTAATGTCATAAACAATTTTTTTTATAACTAAAAGTCATGAATAAATATGTAATGACAATCAGAAATCAAATTCATAAAAATTTAAATGTTTCTATTTGATAAAATTAAGTGTTTGGTACAAAAATAAGCTCATTGTGCCCCTACAAGGTCCTTTGGTGCCTCCAATTTGTGTTTAATAGGGAAAAAAAATTAGCAATCACAAATTAAAGAGTAGTTGCACACAAATTCCTAAAATTTGAATTTGACTATTTGATTTTGAGTGTTCTTTATGAATATAGGAATTAGGGTTTTCTCTTTTTGGTGTTGAAATTCCTGAAATTGAAAGAATAACTAAAATTGTCAAAGGATTGAAAAAAAGAACCAAAGAGAGATTGATGAATGATGATGATTACTTACCAGAAAATCAGAGTTTAAAAGAAAAGAAGAAGCCATGAAGTTTTTTTTGTTTTGTTTTGAATGAGAAAAGTACTTTTCTTAGATGATAAATTTTTTTTATAAATTTTTTTTTAAAAGAATGATCGGAGTAGAAAGCGTTTGGGGGATATATATATATATACTCCTCCTGTGGTTAGCTTCGATGTTTCCTTTTATTTCAAGGGTTTTTGGTTTTTCAAAAATAATATAAAAACAGCATATAGACCGACTTCAGCAAGAATCGAACTCTGGCGCTACGTTAAATGGAGAAGCGCTGGAGCCAACTCCACCAGACACGCCCTTGTGCAAATGTCTAGCACGCTATACTATATATACAATTCCTATAATATTAATATATATAATATAAAGAATTTTTTTTTCGGAGGGCCCTTAAGAATTGGGGGCCCTGTGCGGTGGCACCACTTGCGCCACCCCAGGGCCGCCCCTGGTATACAACAACAGTACTTTTTTTTATAATGGTTTGCAGTTGTTTGTAAACAACGATGTTGTGGTGTCACTTTAATTTTGTGAGATTTTAGGATCATTTAATTCTATACGTAAAATTAGAACTAAAAATGTAAAATCGAAGCAAAAGACTCATTAGTGTAGTAGTTTAGTATATTATCACCTCAAGAAAATATTCATGCACTTGAGGTTTTGTTCGAATCTTTCTTTCCTTAATATTAGTTGAATTTAAAAAAATAAAAAATAAATAAAAGAATAGATAACATTGAGGATAAGATAAGATATACATTTGAGAGGGTGAAGATACTTCACCCATTAATTTCTCATATTATATATATATATATATATATATATACACTGTGCACAAATCCGAAAGAACAAATAATTTGCATGTTTCATATATAACGATTTCATGTGCTACTCGGTGTTTCTAGATTGGAATCCAAAATCTGCATAAATTCAATCAACAAAAGGAAACGAGTGCTCATAACTTGTTTGGTTGTTTCCGCAATGGACGCGTGCAGTTTGAATTAAGCTCCCAACTAAACCACACAAGAACATGTATGATGCATAAACTAGCTATTAATTTGTAACGGTTCTTTCGTCTCTGATGATCTCATATATTTGTATTTGTATGTATCCCTCTCTCTCTCTCTCTCTCTCTCTCTCTCTCTCTCTCTCTCTCTCTCTCGAGTTTCTGTTTGGTCAATGAGTGACGCAACAAAGTAGGAAACTCCAAGTTGGTCAATGAATGACGCAAAAAAGAAAAAGAAAGAAAAATTATTGTCCAAATGTAAATGAGGGAAAAAGAAAAAGACAAAAAAAATATAGAGCTTGCTTTGGTCTTTGGGTAAAGCAAAGTACAAAGTGAACATCAGGTATGTTGCGAGACAGACAGCTTCGTCTTTTATCGAGGAGGAGAGAAATAAAACGTCCATGGGTTTCTTTCTCGGCATAAAAGATGAAGCAGAGAAACTATTTGATCAAGTCAGTAGTCGTCACTCTCCCAGCTTTTATCGTGATTTATGCATCATGCACATATCTACATACTGATTTGCTTCACATATTTTTAAACTAGCAAAAACAACTACTGTTCATATTTGTTTTAGTACCCATAATTATTATTAATTATTAACACACCCACAAGGGGTGGCTACTTATCTCATCATCATCTTCTATGTGGTGTGTTTGAATTTGAGAGGGAGAGAGAGAGAGAGAGAGAGAGAGAGAGAGAGAGAGAGAGAGAGAGAGCTGGTGAGAGAGATGGAGGACAACTACAATGGTGATGATGATCAGAATAAGGGTGTTTTTAGGGTGTGCACAGAATCACAATCAGATGAAGGTGATGTTGTTGGTGAGGAGGAGTTGGAGCAGGAAGTTCTAAAAAGGAGGATCTCAGGCCATCCACTGTATGGGCTGTTGATGGAGAATCACATCAACTGTTTGAAGGTATTTCCTTTTTCCTTTTGTCGGGTTTTCTCTTTTTGGTTCTGGAAGTTACTTGTTTATGATGCAGAATTAAACTAAGAATGATATAAACCCTGACTCAGCTGCTGTAATTTTACCAAGTCCTACGAATCTTTTTTTTTTTTTTTTCCAAAAGATTGTACACAAATATGATATGGTCAGACAGAGATGAGGAAGTCCAAAATGGCGTCCAATTTGCAAGTGTTTTGCATGGTCATATATAGGTGCAGATGGGTAGCTAGCTAGGTTTAAGAACACATATATCATCACAGTATTAGATAAGTGGTTAGGTTAGGTCAATGTTTAGATACGCATGCGCAGGTCAACAATAACGATCGATGTGAATTATTGTCAGGTGGGTTTGGGTGAAAATATTGGAGAAATTGGAGTCACAAGTACTGAAAATGACAAGCTCAAGGCCGCTGCCATTCCCACTTCTTCAGACCTTGATCAATTCATGGTAGCATTCTTCTTTGTATAATTATAAATTATTATGTTTAATTATGCAGAATTAATATGATCTGTTGGAATTAATCGCAGGAAGCATACTGCGACGCCCTAAACAAGCTGAAAGAAGCCATGGAGGATCCTATAAAAGAAACGACATCTTTCATCACTGATATGTATGCTCAACTTGAGGATCTCAGTGCCTCCAAAAAACCACATTAACCCGTACACCTCAACTTGAGCGGCTGCATGCGTGGCCAGATTTGACCGATTAGGCTGATGAAAACTGGTGATCTTTGATCACTAAATTTGGTAGTTGATAAGTTATAATAATGTTAATTTGTCCCATCATTTGATGAAAGTACTTGCTATATATTAAAGTTTCTTAATTAATTTTGTTACATCAATTTATAACGTTAATTACATGCATACATTATCTGGTGGATTTTACATCCCGGACACACTTAATTATTTATAACCGCAACGGCAATATGAAGATTCTTCACTTCATAAATACAATATAGAAGTGTAAAATAAATATGACTGAGGAACGTTTAAAATATAGAAATTAACTTTCAAGTTTCAATATGTTTTATAAGTCAATGGGTCTAGTCTAGTAGAAAAGGGCTTTGATTTGCATACCAGTAGTCTTAGGTTCGAACTCTCATATAGAGACAATCCTTATAAGGAGTAATTTTTGGGTGTTCTGGGTATACTACTTGGCTGGTGTACCATCCAATAGACACTCGGCATGTAGAATATTTCCAATGTAGCCAGTCACACGTCATAAAAAACAATGAAGTAAGTTGATGAATAATTCTACATGTCATATGTGTATTGGATGATATACCAGCCACATTGTGTACCCGGAACATATAAAAATTTCTCTCTTAGAAGGGACTAACAAGGGTTATAGCCCATGTGAGTTTTTGTTTTATCAACCCAACTTTAATTTAGCCACCTAAGCCTACTCATGACAATCATGACACGCTTACATCCAAAGGCTCACAACAAACTAAGACTACTGACTCATCCAACAATACACTAAGGACTCATTTTGTAATAACCCGGTCCTAAATAAATTTTTAATTATTAATTTATTCAGGTAAAAGACTATTTTACCCATAGAATATTTTAACAGGTTTAAAATTTGACTTTTTGATCAGGAATGAATTTTAAAATTTCAATTAGACCGTTGCATAGAGCACGTCGAGTTGAGTCCATAGACACGTAGTGGGCTCAAATCCGAGTTGTAATGAGGAAGATACGATCAAATTCACAAAGGGGCAAAATCGTAATTTTGCGAATAGGATTTATAAAAAAAACAGATTCTGTTTTCTCTCTCTCTCTCTCTCTCTCTCTCTCTCTCTCTCTCTCTCTCTCTCTCTCTCTCCAAGCCTTCCTCCCTTCGCGTGCAACCAGCTCCTCCAATCGCTCAGGTTTTGGGCTGCCGTCGCTACCTCCGACCACCATGGGAGCTCAGACCGATCATAAAATGACCGACCAGTCTCGCCTCTCTCTCTCTCTCCCCAAGCCTTCCTTCCTTCGCGTGCAACCAGCTCCTCCAGTCGCTCGGGTTTTGGGCTGCCGTCGCTACCTCCGACCACCATGGGAGCTCAGACCGATCATAAAATGACCGACCAGTCTCCCATATCTTACCCCACTCCTCCGCCACCTTCACCGTGAGCTCTGGTCGCCATAAAATAGAGAAATCCGATCGAATTTTACGTGAAATTTCCAACGCTTGTTTGAGTGATTTCGACCACCATTTTTTATTATCCATGTATGCTTTCTCATCATTTCAACGTGACTTAGCTAATGGTTGGGTTATTTAGGATCGATTTCTGCATTTGGTAACTCATCTAAGTAATTGAAATTTGGCCAGTTTTCGGCACGAGATTCCGGCTACTTTTTGGGGTAGGTCTAAGAACAAAAGTTGCTCCACTCCATGTGGTGATCATGTAGGTATAAGTATTGATGGCGGTTTGGAGATTTTCTGATCGCCGGTATCGCTTTGGACACCCAAGCGCTGCTGGCGCATGTGGCGGAGCGTGGGCACTGTGTGGGTGACTCTCTTGGTCCTAAATTGATCCTCATGTTGTCCCAAGCACGACGGTATGCTCAGATTTCATTTAGGGTACCGTTTGACTGTTGATCGGATATCGCATATTAGGCGATCGTTCGGGTTTGATATGTTTGGACTGTTGGATCAATTTGATTCTCAAATATGTTGATCTAGGCACTTCTAGGATCGTATAGGAATTCAAAGATCGAGAATCAAATTCCCGGATACTTTGGTTTAATAATTGAAAGTTTAATATAAACGATAACCGTCCGATCGTGAGCGATCCGACCTTTCGATTCGAACCAAACTGGCAGGATTTGTTTATTACACCTTAGAGAACCCATAGAAACATTCAGATTAGAAATTGGAAGTCGTGGGGCCCGCTGACTAAGTTTAGGCAATTCGACTCCTCGGTTGACCATGAGTCTTTCGAGGTAGTTTTACCCTTCGAGAAGCATTAGAACGACCATGTAAATGAGTCCTAACCGAAAGTTGAGTTTTTCTGATCATGTGAAGATCAAAGGGTTGTTTTTTACAAGACCCGCCCGAATTTTCTTGGAAACTGGGATGAATCCCGTCTTGTTACCGACATCACCCCGAGGTCGAGCCCACTTACTAAAGAACGAGACTTTCTACCAAAATTTTGGTAGAGTCCCTTATGTAAATTAAACATTTCCCAAATTTTCGACCTGCTCAAAATTCACAATTTAATAACCCAACCAGCATCATGCTATTAAACAATAAACAGTTTACAACAAAGGCCTCCGACCTTATAAATCAAACCCTAGCACCGACGATAACAGAGCGTATCTAAGAAATTCGATTACAACAAAAGCAAAGTTCAAAGGGAACTAAATGATGAAAGATTCCTACGAAGGCTCAAGATTTGGAAGCACACGATCCGGCTCGGCTGCAGAGCTCAATCAACAACTGACTGGGGGGCGCAAAACAAAAAAGTGTGAGTGGAAAAAAATAAAGTTCAGTTCAGTGTAAGCCAACATAATATAACCCCACAGTTTAGAAAACCATGCAAGAAATCCAAATGCATCCCAAAACCATCATAATCAAGTATATATATCAAGTTAAGCCAATATCGGATGTCAAGTCCAAAATTCATAAAGGAAACTTTAGAAACCCACCATTCAAATATTATTAGTCCCAAAACTAAACTCTCGAAAACGTACCCGTTGGCATGACCAGCAAGGAAGTACCCTCACCGAGAAACAAGAACAAATGAATAGTTATATATACAAATATATAACATAAGAGATATATACAATATAAATATGACAACCACCTAGTTGTACCGGGGAAACAATCCAACTGGGGATTGTTTGACTAGTCTACATGGATGAGTCCATAGGGGAGAGTCCTCAAGTGACCATGTAGCTAGGGAACGAGCCGTCTAATTGGGAGACTAACTCTTAACCAGCACGTAAAGCCGAATCCTTAAAACCTCGTACGCTTGTGACCAGTCCTACGCGCAAAGACTACCCAATCAAGGGTCTACAATGACAACCCGTCAAGGATGCCCCGGGTTCCGACATTTTCAAGTATCTCAAGTTTCCATATCCAAGTTCCAAATCTGGGGAGGTACATAGGGTAGTGCTTATAGTACTTCAAACTGACATTCTAAACTCATTTCTTTCCACAACCTCACATGAACAACCCAAGTACCCCACACATAGCCAAACATAGATAGAATTTCTCAAAATCCATATATACATACTCAAGATACTCAAATATGGCAAAACCCAAAATATATTACAAAAGCTTTATAAAAACATCAAATTCAATAATTGAATATATAATATATCCAATACACCATTAAAACATTATACATAATTTTTCCATCATAAAACCATGCTTATGATTTGAAAATAAAGTCCACTCACAAGTAGTCCCATGCTGCTTGAACCTAAGAGGGTCCCGCCTGCTGCATATGCATGGTCGGAGTACCTATTTTTAAATACAAATACGAGATAAATACAAAGCGTTTCGAACGAGAAATTTGAATTAAATATCCTAATTTCCCGAGTTTCAAGTAAGTGCACGAGGAAAGGGACGTTCTAAGGTCCAACTACCCAATTCGGACAATGGAACAGACTCGGGAGACACTTGGTCAATCGGCGGTCAAACTTTTCAATTCGGGTCAACCGGGCCCACAGGACCCACGACCTCCTTTTTACGATCCGAAAGTTCCTAAAGGTTTCACATGGTCTGGGATACACGTCCTGTAAGTTTGGTCCGAAACGGTTATCGCAAAAAGCAAACTTTAAGTTATTGAATCGGAACATCTGGGGCTCCGATTCATGATCAGCGAATTCCTACACGATCCTAGAAATGTCTACAGTAACATATATTAATTTTGACTCGAACCAATGGTCCAAACATATCGAACCCGGATAACGCACAATAGATGTAATACCCTATTTGGAGTCACTTTTGTTCTGGGTTACCCCAAAAAGTGACCGGAAGTGGCCGGAATCGCGATCCCAAAATCGGCCGGAATCCAATTCAAAAATCAAACTACATAGGCTCAAAATTGATGAAATCCTACGTAAAAATACCACTCGTTACCTCAAAATCTCTCCGGATAAAAAAAGACAAAAATACCCCTACTCCAAGGGTAAATTCAAAATTTTATATTTAATTAAATAAAATAATTCAAATAGAAAATTTAATTGGATTCAGGGTGTTACAGTTTTATAGTACCTTATAGGAATTCTTAGATATTATATTGATAATTGAAGTTATGAGATTTTCTTTAAAGGTTATTACTTTTCATTAGTTGATATTATTATGATTGTAAATAAAGTATATGGATTGGGTTATGTACGGAAGTATATTGTTTTAATGGTGGAATACAGTATTTTATAGAATTTATGTGAAAACAAGTGTTGATTTCTATTTGAATTATTTTCGGATCTTTAGAAATTTATGCTTATGTGAGTATTCATTGGTTTGTAATAGCATCACTTTCATTGATTATGCAATCTATTATGGATTTATATGATTATGGAATGAGTTATATATTTATATATATATATATATCGCTAAATTGTGCATGTCTACATTTAATACATACACTCAATAATTGAAAATGATGAATTATGGACATTAGTTCTCAACAGTATGTGGTCTAAATTCCAAGATAATTGAGAACTGATTTCTTGAAAGTTAAGAAGAGAATTTAAGTACGGTTTGTGAAATAAAAGGAATTTCATATGGTTTTCAAACCCACATTAGGAGTACCCCCCAGTGTCGTTGAAACACGTCTCCCGAGTTCTGCGAGGAATGCGCGTTCTTGTACTGACTACATGTGACAGGACCCGATCCCAATTCCACTTTGGAATTCGAACCAAGCCCTGTGCATGTCCGACATCTGGCAACTGTCGGGCACAAATGACCATTTTACCCTTCCTGCTACAGTTACTATGAAAACTTTCCCTGGACTTCTGCCGAAAATTCAGCAGAGTCTCCCCTGTATTTTGACCAAACCCAAAATCTTCCACCTGTTAAACAATCAAATAAATCCACACCAACTGCCAGAATAAAATAACCAAGTATTCACCAGCTCCAGTTTTCCACTAAAACTAGATATCAGAGCATTTGCTAAAGTTTATAGGGTTTCAAGGACTTTTCCACAAAACTCTACCTTACTTGGTGGCGCGGAAGCTAGGAATGGCCCGGTGGTGGATCCTGCGCACTTCTACGGCCTGGGGGCGAAAAACAAGTTGAAAATGGGAGTGGACCAAACATAAGATTCTTGAAAACAGTTTACAATCATAATAACCCCCATGGTAAAAATAACTTGATAAGTAAAACTAAAGTTCACCTGTGTTTAATATAAGGTATTCATCTAAATATATATATATAATTGTATGTATATAAATTCGTAAAACTGAACAATTATATGGAGATATAAAACATGCACGAATAATGAGAAAACTGATATAAAATGATTGAAATCAATAGCTGCATAAAAGTGCTCAAATTCCTTTAAAACTACCACCTAATTGTACCCTTGTCAATCCGTCAATTCCACTGGCAGGTCTCGGGCGACACGCAGTCTATCCGAGCCGCAAACTGGCAGGATACAGGGGACTATGGTCAGCCTGATCCGCCGGCAGGTCTCGATGACACCAAGTCGACTCGAGCCGCTCTGGCAAGATACAGGGGACCGCAGTCAGCCTGATCCGCAATCCTGAGCATGTCTCGGGGACACGAAGTCAGCCGAGCCGCAATCCTGGCAGGTCTCGGGACACCAAGTCTGCCGAGCCGCAAATCCCGGCACTCACGGTCCGAGCGTCCCCGAAACTCGTGAGGCAAAGTCAAGTGCACTGACATAAACTGAAATCAGACTGGATGTCCGTAGACATCGGTCCAACTGTGGGTAATCACCAAAAAAAATGGGTACGAGGTGGTTTTAAAATAAATTCCTTTAGAAAAATCTGATTAATAACTGAAATCTCAAATTGTGCTACTATCTCATCTGATTCAAACCTCAAACTCTATTTCTATAACACTTTTAGCATATGTAAGTAAGCAGCACATAATTAGAGAACTATTACTGTACTAATCATGCTCGGAAACATAATAAAACTTATTTATATAAAATCAATATAAAATCATTTGGGTAAACTTATTTATATAAATAATTTATATTACTCATTTATATAAAATCATTCATGAAAGAAAGTCCACTAATTGTTGTTCCGAGCTAGCTGGACCTTTTGAAGGTCCCTCCTGTGGGTCGATCGGACCTCTGGTGCCTGATTAACTAAGAATAGTAAATTAATAAACTGCTCAATAAAAAGAATTTAAATTAAACACTCTGCCCCCGGCTCTTAGAAATACGTGCATTCATTTTAAGTTACACCTATGCCCACATTAGCCTTTCTGACACTTAGAACTGTCTTGGAAAACCCGATGCTTAACTGAGCGATAAGCTGCCAGATCGGCCGATCCGGGACCCGTGGGGTCCACGATCTCTGATGGCCAATCTGGGTTTCTCTGAAGGTTCCTCATAGAGAATGAACCATGTTCCGCGAATTTGGTCCGAAACGGACGGTCGGATTGGCCAAAATCGCATTATTGCTTAAAATCCAAACCCTAGCCCTAGGGTTCGCCATTTCGGAGTATCCGGGACTCCGATTCGCAATCCGTCGAATCTTACACGATCCTGGAATCATGTAGTACGACATATCTAAAATTGAGTGCGATCCAAAGACTCGACGACATTGCACCCAAGGATCGCGCAATATGGAAAATCCGTTCGGGGCTCAAACGGACTCCGAATCGAGATCCGCGAAATCTTATGCGCTCGTGACGACAGGAGGATCGTAAAACTATAGAGTCAGTCCACCACCCTTGCCCACGCGCCGCCACACGCGCGGGCAGATTGGGTGTCCAAAGCGATTATGGGTTGCCGGAAAATCTCGGAACCAAGACTCCAAACTCCTATCCTAAGTAAAACACCCCATTTGGAGTCACTTTTGTTCTTGGGTATACACCAAAAAGTGGCCGAAAATGGCCGATCACGGCGGCCGAAGTTCGGCCGATTTTCAAGTTGAAAATCGAGTATTCTAGAGCCAAAATCGATCGAAACCCATACATCCATCAGTTAGAACACAAAAAATAGCTGAGAAACCATACCTTACTCGATCTATTTGGTGGAGAAACGAAGGAGATCGGAGGAGATGAAGTTTAAACTGAAATCCGGCGAAAAGCTCCAGATTCAGACCAGTTCCGGGCGTCCCCAGGTCGGCGGCGGGTCGGGGAAGAACGGCGGGTGAGTGGCCGTCAGTTTGGCACCAGTGCCGGAGATCGGCTCGACCTGTGGTGGCCGGTGCGACGTCGAGAAGGAGGAGAGGTCGGCGGCTGTGCGGAATTACCAAATTCTTTCTCGATCAAAAAGTCAACTTTTTCCCTATTAAATAATGCGAGGGCAAAATTGTCTTTTTGCTAGAAGATATTAATCCTACTTTTTTAGATATTTTGTTATTTTTTTTGATATTTGGTTTTGAGTTATTACAATCTACCCCCCTTATAAAAATTTCGTCCTCGAAATTTACATCCCTGTCGTTCAAAGAGGGGGAAGGACTGCTCCTATATCTGCAACTTGGGTTACTACACCGCATATATCACTGAAAGCTAAACACTTCCTTTCCAAAATCTAAACTGCTTGTTTCCCACATATTCTATAATCTCATTGAGTCCGATATAGCTAGGATTTGGCTCTCTTGCTTCCTTAAATCCCACTTCACCTTCTCAAGGCGATAAATGTTGAAGAATACCCAACTGAAGAATACCCACCTTGTTTACTATTCCATCTTCATACTTGGGTGGTCTATGCTATGTCTCGTATAAGGCATCTATTGGAAACATCTCAGTTATAGATACCAATAGCAAATTTTTGATTTGTAATCCGAGGAAGTCTGACAACTGTCACTTGAGTTGAGGCACACTCTCAAAATGGTATCTTTTCACCCTAAACACTTTGAAACTGCAGTATACAACATCTCAGCCACTCTTTTAAAGTTTGGGTCAGTCACTTAAATCAATCATCTGTCATGGATGAATGGCAGTATTAGACTGCAATTGAGTTTCCAAAAGCTTCTTTGAACTGAGTTCAAACGGAACATAGCCTTGGATTCTCGATCTCAAACAATAGAGATTGGTACTCCGTAAAGTCTGACGATCTTTTCTGTGAAAATCTTTGCCGGTTTATTCATACTACACTTGGCTCTCACCGGCAGAACTTATACGGACTTGCCGAATCGATCCTTAATTTCCTACACCCCATTCTGCTTTCTCTATGTTCAAGGAGGCTGAACACAAAATCCATCGTAAGTTACTCCCGCTTCCCTTCAGAAATCGGAAGTGGTTGCAAGAACCTTGTTGATTCCTGTCGCGGAGCTATTCCTTGCTGACAAGTTTTACTGTTCCTTTCATCACAAGAAGCTCCTTGTAAGATCTCCAGTTCGAACCTTTGCTCTTCATGTTATATAATTCAACCTTTTACTCGTAAGAATCAAATCAAGATTCTGGAATTAACCTGCAAATATTCGAGTTCTTTAGCACTGATTTTCCCTGACAAGTAATTAACAGTGCTTCCTGATTATTTGTATCCAGCTCAACTTTGTCTTACTATTTCTGATAATTATCTCATTCGGAGAAAAGCTACTGCTCCTAATGATTTCATAATGAGTCTCTTTATAACCATATTAACTTGTCTTGGATGAGTTTTAGTGCTGTAGTCCTACTTCTTTGTTAGCTTTGACCACTTTCTTTGCCTCACTTTTTCTTCCTCCTGTTTAAAGAAATATTATAATCCTTAGTGATCTGTAGAGATCTGGCATATGTCCTCATGAAAAGACGGCCACCAACTTTACTAGGCCAGAATTACTGTGGCCCGTTCCAAATCATGAATAGAATACTTCGATTTATGCTTCTTTCATTGTTGGGATGCATAAGCACTCACTCTACCATACTATATCAGCGCCAACCCTGGTTCTTATTGCAAACAACACTGTGGCACACCAAGTTCCCACTAACCTCCTGTAGTACTGAAATTGAAGTAGTAGTTGGCCTGTTCTTGAGTTTAACATCATCCTCTTCACACTGGTCTGACCATACCAATTTAACTTCTTTCTTTGCTAAAAAGATGAGCAGTGTCGCCATGGTGGATAACCCTTCCACAGGGCGACAGTAAAAATCGACTTACCTAGAAAACTCTGTACCTCAGTAGCACTGATTGGCCGTAACTAAATTTACTACTGTTTCAATCCTTGAGGATCAACAAAATACTCTCAACCGAAATCATGTGTCCCAAGAGGTTTCACTCTGTCAACCCACATTTAACTACCTCATATGTGCCTACTGTCTCTTAGAATACGCCCAAAATGTCATCTAGGCACACAGTTACGAAGCGATCTTAATAATACCAAAATTCTCTGTTTAACGGGGGGTTCCAAAATACAACTGGCACATTCTTTAATTCTTCATATCATGACCAGGAACTCAGAGTGCCCATACCTTATTCAACACGCTGTTTTAGGTACATACTCCTTTCTAATTCGTTACTGGAGCTATCCAAGCCTCAAGTCACTTGTTAGAAAATCCCTTGGCACTCTTTAGCTTATTAAACAATTCCTTACTGTGAAACCATAGACGCCTATTTCCGTACTGTGATCTTATCCAGCTACCTTGAGTCCATGCATAACTTCATGATGACATCTCCTTCCTTAAATAACACTAGAACACTTCAATGAGGAAAACACTAAGCTGAATGACCCTCTTCGCTATCAATTCCGGCAATTTAGTCTTTAACTCCTTCAACTTACTGGTGTCCTTTTGTACTTTACCCGAGAAATAAGCTCCATTCCTGGAGCGAGCTCAAGAATAAACTTGACCTCCCGATGAAAAGGTAGCTTTGAGATACGGTATCCGGCCAAATCAATCCAACCCTAGGATGACCTCCAGTCCACCATGCCGAAGGGGAATTCAATCTGTAACTGCAGTTAATAATGCTCATGCTTCCGACTGAGACATGTTATACTGTCTATCTGCGGGCCTAAAACTGTCACCACATCCCTTCGGCTGACTGCTTCCTCAACTAGTCATACTGATCTGGGCCCACCACCAAACAGAGCCTCCATAGACTGTGGTGTTTCCTGTAATTTACCTTGCATACTTGTTTCGCTGCAGAAATGATCTTTTTATGCTAAGGGAACAGCGGCAGCCCTGTTTTTGAAAAGGATCTAGACTGTCCATAGCAATATCCTCCAGTAGTATTCCACTGGCAGGGCCTGGAACGGTACCTACCACACCTGGCACATTAGGGCAACTTCTCCTGTTAGAGCTTAACAACATCTGTCTTTCAATACTTCTGGCTACACCGGCCCCAGAACGAGTTCCAATACTACTATTCTGGCTGGTACCTTTACTGGAACTAAATCCAGGTCGGCAGCCTCCATACCTGCGGCCATTCGGTGATCGGAAACTTTAATCACCACTGTAGTTACCTCTCTTAAATTTTTCATGATTAGTATTACTTATATCCAAATACTGTGCACAGAGTGCAACCCGTGGTCTACCCATTATCTAGCTGGGGCAGACATCACCACGACACCAAAGTTAACCAACCACTAACTGATCACAATACCTTGGATGGAGGCTTTTAACCTTATCGCAATCAGGTACTACCTCTTACTTTCCAATCTCTATTAGTAGACAACAGTACGTGAAACCTTTTTCTCGTATTCGGGTCCAATCATTATCCCCTATCCACCTGCAAAATTCCTTCATCCACACATTCGGTAGACTTGTGCGTAGTGCTGACTATTAAATGTGGCTCTAAAATGCTTGTCCCGTACGAGTCAAAGGATTCTAGTATCATTTCTTAACCAAATCCCACCAATACTCTATTCTTCTGTGGAGCAACCACGACCTCCATGACCTGCTCTATTCCTTCAATTCAATCCTCTTTTACTACTAGGTACCACCATTATCCCAATTTATAGCTCTAAATCCTTTTTACTTGATCCACCTATCTCACGGATGGATCTCTGGCTGACTAAAGGCTGAGCTAACAACTCCAAGGTCTACTGGACGTTTGGATCTCCCCGCCTACTAGGTATAGTAAATACGGCTCCTGACGATCCTCTAACAAAAGATTACTCTGCCGGTTCAGATACCGGTGCAGTTTCTGTCCGACTTGGAAATCTCATCCCCTTACGTCGGGATATCTGTCTAATTTCCCTACGGACACCACCACCATTTGGGCCCAACTTGAAAAGAAAACGAGGATGCACAGAGTGCGAAGTCTACAGGAAGTAAAACCTATGCTCTGATACCAAATTGACAGGACCCGATCCTAATTCCGCTTTGGAATTCGAACCAAGCCCTGTGCGTGTCCGACATCTGGCAACTGTCGGGCACAAATGACCATTTTACCCTTCCTGCTACAGTTACTATGAAAACTTTTCCTGGACTTCTGCCGAAAATTCGACAGAGTCTCCCCTGTATTTTGACCAAACCCAAAATCTTCCACCTGTTAAACAATCAAATAAATCCACACCAACTGCCAGAATAAAATAACCAAGTATTCACCAGCTCCAGTTTTCCACTAAAACTAGATATCAGAGCATTTTCTATAGTTTATAGGGTTTCAAGGGCTTTTCTACAAAACTCTACCTTACTTGGTGGCGTGGAAGCTATGAATGGCCCGGTGGTGGATCCTGCGTACTTGTACGGCCTGGGGGCGAAAAACAGGTTAAAAATGTGAGTGGACCAAACATAAGATTTTGAAAACAGTTTATAATCATAATAACCCCCATAGTAAAAATAACTTGATAAGTAAAGCTAAAGTTCACCTGTGTTTAGTATAAGGTATTCATCTGAATATATATATATATATATAATCGTATATATATAGATTCGTAAAACTGAACAATTATATAAAGATATAAAATGCGCGAATATCAAAGAAATTGGTTTGAAATAGCTGAAAATCATAACTGAATAAAAGAGCTTAAAATCCTTTGAAATTACCACCTAATTGTACCCCTGTCATATCCGTCAATTCCCCTGGCAGGTCTCGGGCGTCACGCAGTCTACCCGAGCCGCAAACTGGCTAAATCAGGGGACTATGGTCAGCCTGATCCGCCGGCAGATCCTCGATGACACCAAGTCAGCTCGAGTCGCTCTGGCAGGATGCAGGGGACCGTAGTCAGCCTGATCCGCAATTCTGGCAGGTCTCGGGGACACAGAGTCAGCCGAGCCGCAATCCTGGCAGGTCTCGGGACACCAAGTCTGCGGAGCCGCAAATCCTGGCACTCACGGTCCGAGCGTCCCCGTAACTCGTGAGGCAAAGTCAAGTGCACTGACTGAACTGTAAACAGACTGGATGTCCGTAGACATCGGTCCGTCTGAGGGTAATCACCAAATAAAAGGCGGGTACATGGTGGTTCTAAAACAACTATTTTAGAAAAACCTGATAATTCTCTGTAATCTGATAAATCTGAGTTAAGCTGCTATTTCTGTATCACAAATCTCAAGTCTGCAGTTTAACTAAGTAATATAAAAGTAAAGATATTTTACGCTATAAGTCATGGCCAGAACACATGCAATAACACTTATTCAAGATCAAATACTGAAATTTATTCAGATAAACTCATTTATAAAAACTTATTTATATAAAATCAATATAAAATCATTTATGTAAACTCATTTATATAAATCATTTATATAACTTATTTATATAAAATCCTTTATGAAAGAAAGTCCACTCATTGTTGGTCCGAGCTAGCTGGACCTTTTGAAGGTCCCTCCCGTGGGTCGATCGGACCTCTGGTGCCTGATTAACCAAGAATAGTAAATTAATAAACTGCTCAATAAAAAGAATTTAAATTAAACACCCTGCCCCCGGCTCCTAGAAATACGTGCATTCATTTTAAGTTACTCCTATGCCCACATTAGCCTTTCTGACACTTAGAACGGTCTTGGAAAACCCGATGCTTAACTGAGCGATAAGCTGCCAGATCGGCCGATCCGGGACCCGTGGGGTCCACGATCTCCAATGGCCAATCTGGGTTTCTCTGAAGGTTCCTCATAGAGAAGGAACCATGTTCCGCGAATTTGGTCCGAAACGGAAGGTCGGATTGCCCAAAATCGCATTATCGCTTAAAATCCAAACCCTAGCCCCAGGGTTCGCAATTTCGAGTATCCGGGACTCCGATTCGCAATCCGTCGAATCCTACACGATCCTGGAATCATGTAGTACGACATATCCAAAATTGAGTGCGATCCAACGACTCGACGACACAGCACCCAAGGATCGCGCAATTTGGAAAATCCGTTCGGGGCTCAAACGGACTCCGAATCGAGATCCGTGAAATCTTACGCGCTCGTGACGACACGAGGATCGCAAAACTACACAAAGTCAGTCCACCACCCTTGCCCACGCGCCACCACACGCGCGGGCAGATTGGGTGTCCAAAGCGATTATGGGTTGCCGAAAAATCTCGGAACCAAGACTCCAATCACATATCCTAGGTAAAACACCCCATTTGGAGTCACTTTTGTTCTTGGGCATACCCCAAAAAGTGGCCGAAAATGGCTGATCACGGCGGCCGAAGTTGGGTCGATTTTCAAGTTGAAAATCGAGTTTTCTAGAGCCAAAATCGATCGAAACTCATACATCCATCAGTTAGAACACGAAAAATAGCTGAGAAATCATACCTTACTCGATCGATTTGGTAGAGAAACGAAGGAGATCGAAGGAGATGAAGTTTAAACTGAAATCCGGCGAAAAGCTCCATATTCCGGCCAGTTCCGGGCATCCCCAGGTCGGCGGCGGGTCGGGGAAGAACGGCGGGTGAGTGGCGGTCAGTTTGGCACCGATGCCGGAGATCGGCTTGACCTGTGGCGGCTGGTGCGACGTCGAGAAGGAGGAGAGGTCGGCAGCTGTGCGAATCGGGAGGAGATAGAGAGAGGAGAGAGAAATGAGGAGAGAGAAGGGAGGAGGAGATAAAAATTTGACTTTTTATCCAATTTACCATTTTGCCTTTCGCGGTATTTTGATCGTATTTTCTTCGTTACAACTCCGATTCGAGTCTACTCCGTGTCTACAGACTCGTTTCGCCGTGCTCTACGCAACAGCGCAAGCGGAATTGCCAAATTCTTTCTCGATAAAAAAGTCAACTTTTTTCCTATTAAATAATGCGAGGGCAAAATTGTCTTTTTGCTAGAAGATATTAATCCTACTTTTTTTAGATATTTTGTTATTTTTTTGATATTTTGTTTTGGGTTATTACAACATGTCTCCCGAGTTCTGCGAGGAATGCAGCTCAGGCTGACTAATGGTCCCTTGAAGCCTGAGGGAATACGGTTCGAGTCCACTTTGTGATCCCGAGGGTTGCGAGGAATGCGGCTCGGATTGACTTTATCTTACCAAGGCCTGCGAGGATGTATCATATAATGTGACACAAGGAATTGACGGTATTAAAGGAATTGACGGATCAGGAATGAGAGTACGCCTAGGTGGAGAGAATTTAAGTTATAAGATGGTTTTAAACTAAAATTGAGGATTTATTTTGGTATTTTATGGGCAAGGGTTTTAATATATATTTTCCTGATATTATGAGACAAAGAATGAATGTTTACAAGTTTTAAGGATTTTATACAGTTCACCATTATTTTCTTAAGTGATGAGTTTGTTTTGCAAGTAAAAGAGGAAAATATATATATTCCAGTTAAGTTGTTGAGATATATATATATATATATATTTATATTTATATTTATATACTATATATTTATATAATGAGCCTTATGTGAGTTTCGAAGGAAAGGATAAAAGTATTTTCGGAGCTTGTTGGTTTTTATTTTTCATTATTATTATATATATATTTCTAAAGCAAATAATATACAAATTGATTTATGAATTAGAGGAAGTTCAGTGAGTGCCTTAATTATATTCTGAGTATGAACTGTTCTGAGAATTTGGAAAGTTGAAAAGTATATACTTTAGAGCTTGTGAATAATGGTGAGCATACCACTAACATGAGAACTAGAACTGTTTTGCAATCACATTGAAAGAACTACGTGTGGCTTGATTTCTTGTTACGGGTACGTAGGAAACCTAGAGCTAGGTGCAGCCGTGAGATCAAGTGATTGTGAAGCTATTCTGTTAAGTTATGTTGAAATCTGTTAACATACTTATGTTATTTTTAAGGTTAGGATCAATTTTAGTTGGCAGAACGATTTATCTAATTTAAAGAGGCCTGATGTCATGAATGTTATCATGTCAGTATCTTTGGACTTTGGTATGTGACATATGTCTAGTTGCATGAATTCTATTTTTGCTGATGCTAAACGAATGAGGATATTTAAATTGCTTGTTATACAGGTGGAAATTTTGGGAAATGAGCGAATAACAGGGGGAGATTCTGCCGAATTTTCGGCAGAAGTCAAACTTGAAGAAAAAGAATCTAGGGAACTTTGAAGGGTATTTTGGTCAAGAGTGCCCGGCACTTGCCAAGTGTCGGACACGTACAGGGTTCGGCTCAAATTTCAAAGTGGAATTTGGGTTGGGTCCTGTCATTTGGTGGGCCGGATAAATTAGGTGGATTAAGATTTTAAATCTAATATGGTGTTTGGAGGCCTAAAATGAAGTTGGACCGGATTGTGTGTAATCTGGTCAAACCCCAAAGTAGGTGGATTGTGCGTACATAAATGTAAATTTAGCCCATTCCATTTTAAAATCTTGGGTCCGTCCCTACCCCGATGACATCTTGGTAGTGTATGTATGAGAAACACTCATCCCCCTGTAGTTTAGACCATCGCTTGTATATTTTTTTTTAATGTTTTACAATCATCATGCTCAATTGGTGATTTACCTCCTGAACTTGTACCTAGCTTTCGATTTACCCCATTTCTTTTTTCTTTTTTTTCTTCTGCCAATTCCCTCCTGTTGTCTAAATCCGCAACATTTCATTCAATTTGCCCTTAAATATGATGGCAAATTGGCCATTTATATGTTAAAATAAAATAAAATAAATTGAAATAATAATCAATAACGATAGAAATAAAGTTTTTATTAAAAACAAAAGAAGTAGAGAGAAGGTCATCCTCAGACCAACCCCACTTCCTATTAGCTTATGAATTTTTGCTTACCAATTCCACTTCCTACAAGCCTCAGACCAACCCCTTTCTTCCCCAAAATCGAACACATCCCATACAACAACACCAAAACCACCACCACATATTTGAACAAAAAAAAACCCATATGTGCATATTTGAACACACAAAAGAACCCAAATCTATTTGATAAAAAACCGCAACAAGGGCAGATGGGTTGTGGCGAGGTGGGTGATTTTGTGGGTGTCGAGGATGGACCTGGGGTTTGGGGGAAGAGAGAGTGTGTGTGTGTGTGTATGTGATGGTTGGCTGTGGGAGGGTGAGCTGTTGAGAGAGAGAGGGAGGCTACGATGGGTAAAGGGGTGGTCGTGGGTCTGGGGCTGTGTTGTGAAAGGGGAGGCAACGACGGTGGTGAGGGGGGATGTGTTGCGAATTAGTCTTGGGGTAAGTTGCGGGTGGGAAAGGGGTAGTCAAGTTGGGGGAGAAAAAGAGGAGTCTGGTTTACCTGTTACCAAAGTTCCTGTGCCCCCCAGTTTCCCTGCTAATTTCGTGACATGTGGCAAGCCAGTTAACACCACTTAACTCTGTTAACTGTTTTTGCTTCTTTTTACTGTTTTTTTTTTTTTGCTTTTTCTCCCTGTTCTGCCCCTTTCTCTCTTCTTCCCCCTCTCCCCCTCTCTAGCTCTTCCAGCAATCTGAAATTCCTTGGAACTATGAACTAAAAACAAACCCAAGAGATATAATTACAACTCATGCATGAAGAGAATGAATACCATAGTATAGCAATCACGAGGGTGGCCATAAGAGGGAACGTCCTCACGAGTATATATCAGGCTATAAAGGCTCAAGATTTCAAGGGAGTGATTATCAAACATGTAATTGCTGGAGTAGGGGAAATAATAGAAAGAGGGTCAGTTTTGCCCGAGTGTGATAGAGAATGGGGCATCGGTATACGTAATGGCCTTGAACCGTCTATCCTTGGAGTCAATAGAAGCAGATTTGCAGGCATGATATACATATCATATTATTGCTCCCTCCACAACCAATAGGACAAAATAAGAGCAAGACATTGTTGCACCCTCCATAACCAATTTAGATAACCCAACATCACCCAATCCAACCCATTTAATTAGTCCCAAATATAAACCTTTGTGAGTTTGTGGAGAGAGGAACTCAGAAAATAAAGTAGGGAAAAAGGGGGTGAAGGAGAAACTAAGAAAAGAAATAAAATAGGAGAGGAGAGAAAAAGAAAAACAAAGCAAAAGCAAAAAAAAAAAAAAAAGAGAAAGAAAAAACGTGGTGATGGAGAACTGGAAAAGAGAATAAAAAAGGAACCAGAGGAGGGGAGACGAAGGAGAGAGGGGTAGAGGGAACCAGAGAAGAGAAAAAGGGGCATAACAGGGAGAAAAAGCAAAAAAAAACAAACAGTAAGAAGAAGCAAAAAGAGTTAATAGAGTTAAGTGGTGTTAAGTGGCTTGCCACATGTCACGAAACTAGCAGGGAAACAAGGGGACACAAGAACTTTGGTAATAGGTAAACCGGACTCGAAAAAGAGAGGGGAGAGGGGGTCTGTGGGTAGGATAGTTTTTTGTTTAATTTTTTCTTAAAATAAGTAATTTATTTTTAATGATTTAACAAAAAATTGAATGAAATGTTGATGATTTAGACGGCAGAAGAAAAATTAGCTGAAAAAAAAATATTCATATCTTTAATTTTCTAAAAAAGAAGGAATATGATAAATCGAAAGTTATGTACAAATTCAGAGGACAAATCACCAATTAACTCTTTTTATTTTCTTTCATTAATCTTGTTGTAGAAAAATAACTGAGTCCAATAGCCCACATAAAAAGGGGGATGAGTTGGGCTCGGTTTCGTCGGAAAAAATAAAGAAGAAGAGTTGGGCTCGGCCCGTCAAGTTCCATTTTGTCCACACGGGGATCTTCTGTGAATAACTAGCTTAACCACCACTTGCACACCAAGCTGCAGGGAAAGTCCAGTTTGCCTCTCTCTCACCAAAGAAACAAAAAAGAGAGAGGGAGAGAAAGAAAGTAGGAAGGAAACTTCGCCCTCTAAGTTCTACACTTTTCCCTTCTGCTGATTCTACTCAATTGTGCTGCTACTTCTCTTGGTCTTTCCAAAACCCTATCCCACATCGAATTTTGAGGTCAAAATCTTGGGTTTTCTTTGAAAAGGAAGCAGCAGAGTAGGGGCATGTTGAAATCGGCGGTGAAGAGTGGAGATGGGTCTGGGTCTGGTGGATCGGTGGCTCCTTTTCTTAGGAAATGCTATGAGATGGTGGATGATAACGATGCAGACTCTATAATCTCGTGGAGTGAAACCGGTGACAGCTTTGTGATATGGGACATGACCCAGTTCTCGATTTTATTGTTGCCCAAGTATTTCAAGCACAGCAACTTTTCTAGCTTCATGAGGCAGCTCAATATCTATGTGAGCTTTTCTGGGCAATTTTTTACTTTTTCTTCTATCTCGGCTATTGCATTTTGAGGTTTCTTTTTCATTTTATGGAGGCGTTCTTTAGCTGCGTTACAATTGTGCTTATATTTATATTGGATTTTTAGACTTTTTTCTTCTTGTAATTCTTGCGGCAATCCCAAATATAAATAATAAAAGAAAATTGCGCATTCGTAAATGATTGTAAACTAAAAGAAATCTCTTAAATCAAGTTTTCTTTCTTGCGTAGATGATTAGTTTGCTCCTATGAGCCTTGACTCGTGCACAATTGGTCCAAATCAAGTTTCGTATTTCCTTCATTTGGAAGTTTTCTGTGGTTATCCATTTAGGTGGGACTCAAAAGGGAAGGGTCTGTCTAAGATGTAAGCCTTGGCCATGAGTTAAGACTTTGTAAAATATTTTGAATGGTGAGCTTCTCTTTTCGAAGCTTGATCCATCTCCCTTCTTTTTGTCTCAGTTGGCCCTGAGCTAATTAATGGGTTGTGCTTCAGTCTCAGTTGCCCAGAAATGCTATATTGAGAAAATAGCAATGTATATAACTATATACATTGTATATAGTATATAGCTATATGCATATGTATGTATATATCTGCACTACAGGTGCACTTGTGTGTTTCTCTGTGGTGTACAAGTCATGTTATGTTATTTGAATTGTCAACCAATAGTCAAGTATTCAAGAATCTTATTGTTTCAGGGCTTCAGAAAAATAGATTCAGATCGTTGGGTGTTTGCAAATGAAGGGTTTATTCGAGGTCAAAAGCATTTGTTGAAGAATATTTCTAGAAGGAAACATCCTCAGGGCACAGATCAGAGAAAAGCATTACAGCAGAAAGACAATCCTGATGGGCCTTGTGAAAACATTGTTGAAAATGGTCTATGGAGGGAAGTTGAGAACCTGAAGACGGATAAAGTTGCTCTGAAGCAAGAGTTGGTCAAGCTTAGGCAGCACCAGGAAATTTCAGAAAATAACTTGCTCCTCCTGAGGAACCGCCTTTGTGGAATGGAGAAGAATCAGCAGCAGATGCTGTCATTTCTAGTTATGGCCATGCAAAGTCCTGGGTTTTTAGTTCAGCTTCTTCAGCCAAAAGAAAACAGTTGGCGCATTGCTGAACCTGGAAATATGCTAGAACAAGGTGTAGATGATGCTATACCAATAACTTCTGATGGTGCGATAGTGAGGTACCAACCTCCTGTGGATGAAGCCCCGAAGCCTGTCCTCGCAGCGAATTCAGGCTCAGACAAACAAACCGAATTTGATTCTTATATAGATGGAATGAACGATTTTGTTGTGAATCCTGATTTCATGAAAATGCTAATGGATGAAAAGTTGAGCTCTCTAGAAAATCAAGCCCCATATACCCTTCCGGATGTATCTGATGATGGTGCATGGGAGCAGCTTCTTTTAGCTAGTCCTTTCTTAGAAGATATTGAAGCTGCAAAGGAAGATGGAAAAGAGACTGTTGACTCTAGAATGGAGGTGGAATCAACCGCATCGGAACTGCAAGAATCACAGAATTTTGATACTTTAATAGAGCAAATGAAGAAATCTCAGAACTTTGCATCGGAATCAACAGTTTATGGATCTAATGTGGAGAGCTCTCAAAGCTTGGAACATATAACTGAACAAATGGGATATTTAGCTTCTGACTCTAACAGCAAACGTGGGACACAATCAGGAAAGTGAGAGCTTCTTGTGGGATACCTCATACATGTAACGCTCTTTCGCAGTCAACTTAACAAATGTAAGTCGGTTCGCTTCTTATTCTTCAATCAGTCTTTTATACTGTCCTAGGAGAATAATATTTTAAATATAATTGAGGCTACCCGGAGTTCTGAAGTAATTTGTGTTGTTGGGTTGCATGCTGTAATTTGAACTATATCTACTTATCTTTCCTTCATTTTGCCTATGGACAGATTTTGGTGGGCGGCATGACCTTTGGGAAGAGTATTTTGCTTGCAGTTTTGCTCTGTTTCTACATGTAATTCGAGTAATTTTCCTGTGAGGTTTAATAGCTGCTTGGTTAAAGAGCATTGGAGAATATATGTCATCTGCGCCACTGCAGTGGCCTTGCTTTTTCTTAACTTCCGCAACCTCACTCGGTATAGTTTCTTTGTACCATTGCAGTGGCCTTGCTTTTTCTTAACTTCTGCGACCTCACTTGGTATAGTTTTCTTGTACCAACCTTGTAAATTCACGGGGCAACGTTCTCATTTTCTCAATATAAATGAAAGACACTTTGCATATGACGTTCTACTCTCTCTCTCTCTCTCTCTCTCTCTCTCTCTCTCTCTCTCTCTCTCTCTCATGGCAACTAGAGGCGTCCTCTTATGATATTTGATATAGCACACATGCAATTTGAATATTCGATTTCATTTTTCAAGGTTGTTAGAGATTCTAGGTAACGTCTCTTTTTTCTAAGGGCTAGTTGTGGTAAGAGGGTTTGGCTTGCTTCCCTTGTTGCTCTGAAGAGGCGAAAGTACCATTTTTCTCAAACCATTCCCATCCACAAAGGTACAAAAACTAAATAACCTTTCTTGTTTTTTTTAAAGAAAAAAACTGCATACTTATTAGATGTCAATAAGGAAGAAAAGAAAGTTCATGTAGGATCACGGGATGAAATTATATCGAAAATAAGAAGCAACATTGAAATTTCCATAGGAATGGGAAACACAGAATACAGTAGCATATGATATATAGGAAAGGACGAATGTTCACGGATGGATAGCCTTTGCCAGGCCAAAAGCGGCAGCGGATGCCACGGCTCCAATGAGAGCAGTCTGGAAGGCACTCTGGAAGGGTTTATTGCCGGTAAAGTGGCCCTTGGCAAAGCCAAATATTAGCAACGCCCCCAAGGTGACGACAACGGAAGCAACCAAAGCTTCTCTAGCCCTCGGAAAGAAGACGTAAGGAAGGAGGGGCACTGATCCACCCAAAACGTAAGCAATGGCAATGGTGAGGGCGCTGTGCAGTGCTCTTCTTGGATCTGGCTTTTCCAATCCCAGTTCAAACCTGAATCATCATCATTTAAATTAAAAATAGCTTGCTTGCTTAATAATGCTAGTTGTTACACAATTAACATAATTCCGAATTCAGAGGAAATAATAAAGATAGAAGTCATGACGGACAGAAAAACATAACCAGGCTGAGGACCACATGGTTTTTGTCCACATTTCTAAAGTAAGCATTTTCAAAAGAGAAAGAGAAATTGGATTCTATTATTGCATTTGATAAGTGATGGATGTGTTCACTTGTCAACTAGTTGGCCCACTCGTGCACAGAAGAGAATATCCACAACACAACACATTCTCCCAATTCTTTATTAATTATAATTCTAAAGTTAATTAAATTTGTTTTGTTTAGGAATATAAACAACAACTTACTTCATCATGAAATCCACCCACGCTTTGGGATTCTTCCTTAGAGCGTTCACCACAGGAGTATACTCATGTGGCTCTACCCCATACTCTGCCAGTATCTCTGCTACCTCTGCCGCCTCTGTAATTTTTCATATGAATAAACCCCTTCATACCTCATACTTCATATTCAATTCTAATTAAGCATACCAGAGACAGACACAGACTTATAACAAAATAAAATCAACCTGTATCAGGAACGTTCACTACTTCCTCTTGTTCTCTCCTCAGCTCCCTCGTATAATGATCAGCCTCGCTTTTCGCCGCCAGATATCTGCGTCAGAAATATTTACAATAACAATAATCTACAATCAACAACCCTAATAATTTTCGCATTTTCTCAGTAACCAAACAAAACAGAAGAAGCGATAAGCAGAATTTAAAGTATACCCGCCGAGTCCCATGGAGATGGCACCGGCAGCGACTTCGGCGATGCCAGCAGTGAGAACGATAGATGACGTGGCATTGGCACCTGAGAGTCCTGCTGCGAGAGCGAAGGGCACGGTAAGACCGTCGGATACGCCGATGATGATGTCACGGACGATCTCTCCAGCGGTGAAGTGTTTCTCTGTGTGCTGACTCAGGAGTGTTTGCTTCTCTGGGTCCAAGGTCCTTGCTTGCCCACGCCCGTCATTAGCTGCCATTGTAAAACGGAAAGGGTTTCGAGTCAAGTAACCAAACCCCGGATTTCGAAGCCTTTTATTTATGTTGCTGTCTTTTTGTGTGTAAATTGGGTCTGCTATGCTTTTGCTTGCTATGATACCATATCTATTTATACACCCACCAACGCCATTATCCTCCCGTGCTGTGCTGTGAATAACAAAATAGTATTATTCTCGTTACATATAAGTATTTTTCCGCGCTGTGCACTATGCATTTTGCCGCTTTCATTATTCTTTTCCTTGTTTTTTTCAATTTCATTAAAAATAGAAGGACGACAATGACTCATTTGCTACGTTTTTAGTAATATTTATATTCTCAAAATTGTAACAAGTTTAAATTCAAATCTCCAAACCAAATGCCAGTAACAATGGGAATCACAAAGTTGGGTTGTATCATGTTCAAGTCACGCGTTTCACTTCTTATTAATTCGAATTTAAGATGTATTCTAACATTATAAAAAATATATATCACTAAGCTAGACTAAGAAGGTTTTTTTTTTATCTTTCAAAGAATTTAAGGTAACCCGTACTCAAGTCGAAAATGGCTTGAATATAAAACGAGTGGTGTGGTTGGGATTCGTGCAGGATTAAAATGTGCGATTTGATTCGAGTTGTATTTTCCCTATATGAGCTAAAAACCATATATATCAATCAATTGACTAATAAGTTTGACGCCAAGTGAAACTCCAATTAATTAAGAGATTTGGTTCTTTTGTGTTATTATACTAGTAATTTCAAATTCAATGAATCATTACAAATACATTGCATGTACTTCTAGTTGATACGGAATTAATGTCCAAACCCAAATTCATTAATCTCCTAAATCCCACGCTTGCATCTTTCCCAAAAGAAGAAGAAGCCAAGTTTGCTTCTCCAGGTGACCCTAAATCCTAATAGTGTCAGGCTATATTTTAACTGAATTCAACAGCAACGGGCGTTTAGCTCATGAGGGAGTGCTTGTGACTAAAATTCGGCGTCTTCTTCTGGCGTTATCCTCCTGTGTTCGTTTTGTCCCCCATACTGCCAACACTGTGGCTCATCGTATTGCACGTTATAGTCTTCGAGCGGAGGAGCTTTGTTATTGGTTAGGTGATGGACCTCCTTGGCTCCTAGATGACGTTAGGGAGGATTGGTCTCATTTTGTCTAACTTTGTTATAGGAGTATTGACTTTTCTGTTTAGTCATTAGCATGAGTGGTGCTATTTCCTACATCGGGGTTTTATCCCTTGTGGTTTTCCCTGAGAAGGTTTTAACGAGGCCACTATTAACATGCTCGTTCTTACCATGTAATGTTCTCTTTGGGTTGAACGCAATACCATTTTCTCTCTCCAAAAAAAGAAAAAGAAAAAAGGAATGGGCTAAATTTAACATTTTAATAGTTTTTAGTATATTATGTAAATTTATTAGTTAATTTAATTAAACTATTATTTACATTATATTTTAGAAGAGAAAAATATTTTGGGATAGGATTTTTGACATCCACATGTTGGCACGTAATTAGCCTTCTAGATTTATGATTAGATTTTTTCTTGCTCTAAAAACAACTTAAAAATTCATTTAAATGGAAAAAGATAAAGGATAGTTTGTAAAAGAATGAAGAGATTGTGATAAATTATGTAAAATGATGAAATTGAGGAAGGATATGAAGATGTTGTGAGAAATTATGTAAGAATGAGATAGGTATTTATACCCAAAAAAAAAAAAAAAAGAAGGAATTTTTTAGATTTTAAAAAAAAAAAAACTAAACAACGTCACCTACTAGGCTCCATCCAAATAATTAGTTTGAGCTAGCCAAAGGGCCACATGTAGCCCTCAATTTAGGAATTGGCCCTTTGTCTAACCCACTTTTAGAGATGAGTTTTTAGAATTTTAAACTATAAGAAATTGACCCTCACTTGGAGATGACCTTAAACGTATCCATCTTGAAATTACAAGACTATACATATACAACGGAAGAAGATTATAAGCCTCGTTTGATGATCCGGCTTGAATTAAATTATAATTAGATCCAAACTAATTTTGATGAGTCTCACTACTTTAAGTAAAACTTATTGTAAAACAGAATATGTCGAACTGTTATTTATTTTACAAACTCCAGTCCCACCACCAAACAATAATTCATCTCGGTTGGATATGCGCACGTTCCCGCTCTAATGGGGTTGGTGAAAAGGAAGCTCAAAATTATAGGATATTTGTTTGGCATTGGCTGGTAATTAACACTTACAATGATGGCAACATGAAAATAACAATTACTCAAAAAGTAGCGATCAGAAGAAGGAAGAGCAACCTGCCTTCCAACATGCAGAAACATATCCAAGGGTTCTGCGGATACGTGGCATCTATCTGGATGGAAATGGAGGTGGATGAATTATTAATTAAGAAATGGTGTGCTGATAAAGACAGTCAATGTAATATTTTTGGTGCAGTCCTTGCAGCCTTTGCATTGCTGGCGGTGTGGTGTGTATGGAATATTATTTTGGATTCTGCAGCTCTGATTTAGTCAACAATATTGTTTGAACACCTATTAATATTAATATTAATATTATTAATTATGTTGATGTAAGTTTTTTTTGTTGTCATTTTCCAAACCATGGAACAACCAATACACTAGCAGCAAATTAATATTGTACCACGCAGATTGAGCTAGAAATTAACGGATATATAGGTACTAGAAAAACGATCAATAGAAGCAGAAAGATGAGCAGAAAGATGAAGTTAATTAATAAGACATGTAATTTTTTTTTTAAAGGAAAAAAGTTGAAACTAATTAATATTAATGGTGGTATGCTTGGAAAAGTTTAGCAATGGAATAAGCAGCGGCAGAGGCAATGGCCCCAATGAAGGCAGTTTGGAGGGCACTCTTGAAGGGTTGGGTGCCCGTGAAGTGACCCTTTGCAAAGCCAAAAATCATCAAAGCCACGATGGTTAGGATGACAGATGCAACCACAGCCCTTGTTGCAATTGGAATGAGCATGTATGGCACGAGGGGCACCAGCCCCCCAATTATGTATGAAAACGCAATTGTCATTGCACTCTGTACGGCTCTCATCGGGTCTGGTTTCTCCAGTCCAAGTTCAAATCTGCACCCACCCAATGATCCCGGTCATATAATTAATTAATAAATAATTAGTTGATAAATCAGTGAATTAATAAGCTTATACTTAAATTAACTTACTTCATCATGAAATCAAGCCAGGCTTGAGGATTCCTCCTTAGAGCATTCACCACAGGCCCATACTCATGTGGTTCAGCCCCGTATTGTGACAATATTTCCGCAACCTCAGCAGCCTCTGCGTTTCATTTATAATATATCAACTTTATTTAATATGTTAATTATGTTCCAATCATATATATAAGCATATACATACATAATTAAGGAGCAAATCATTTAAAAAAGAAAAAAGAACCCCATCAATCATGTTCAGATACAGTGTAAAGTTTAAAAGACGTTCACAATGATCTTAAACTGGCAGCCTATAAATATATGGGGAGTGCTAGCAACCTTCTCCTTTGGAACTTATCCCCTTTTGACTTGATATGTGTCATTCTTCTTACACTTAAAATAATGTCATTAATATATTATACAAGTTAATTTTTACTTTTCAAGTTTATCCTTATTAAATGTTAGCATTTCTGTAAATATATATAGCTCGTGAATTCTGTCTGCACACTCTCAGAGTCAGAGACTCAGAGCTAAATAATTAATATATAATAATATGGTAAAATTATAATGTTAATGTAGAGAGACCTGTATCAGGGACAGCGATGATTTCATCTTGTTCCCTCTTTAGTTCTTTCATGTAATGATCAGCTTCACTCTTAGCAGCAAGGTAACTGCAAAAACCATGCATCTTGCTTTTATTACCAATAAAATTAATAATAAATGAAAAACAAGATCTCTTAGAAATTTCATTTAAATAATATTAATTGATACCCGCCGAGCCCCATAGAGATGGCACCAGCGGCAACTTCAGCAATGCCAGCAATGAGAATGATGGAGGAGCTGACATCCGCACCGGACAACCCGGCGGCGAGGGCGAAAGGGACGGTGAGACCGTCCGATACGCCAAGAATGACGTCACGCACAATCTCACTAGACATGAAGTGCTTCTCTTCATGGTCGTGCAGGATCAGCATCTGCTTCTCCAAGTCTGCATACCCATTTTGATTTTGATTTGCCATTTTTGCTTAACTACTTTACTGAGTCTCTCAAGCTAAGCTAAAGCGATTCTATTGAAATATCTCTTGCCTGCCTGCCCAACGGGATGAAGTCCGAGAGTGAGGAAAAGGCCGGGTATTTATATATAAAGGAAGAAGATGGGGTCAATCAAAATTAGTGATATACTTGTAAATTGAGATTATTATTATTATTAAGAAAAAAGGGTGGTAGGTGTTGTGGAGATTCCAGATAAAGAGAAATTAAAGCGATATGCGTTGTTTGGGTCCACCGCTTGTTCTCTGCCCACCCGCTGAATAATTAACAAAATAACAAAATGAAAAAGTTGCTTTCACTTTTGACCCACCTGTCACTTCAGTGGCGTGTGCGCACCATAGGCCTCGCTCACATGCATTATATAAAGTTTAAAATTTTAATAAAATATATATATAGAAATTCCTTAAATAAATTTATTTTTTCTGTAATATCGGGTGACATACATTACGGTGAAGTCAAGGAAGCAGGCTGAAATTTTGGGTGACATTGCGTGTGGCTGCCACAGGCCTCGTACATATGCTAAAGCTAAAGTATACGGCGTGTGTGGGACACAGGCCTTACCCAAACGCAGGCTATGCTTAGTTTCTTCACCAAAAGTTTAATCAAGAGAAGAAAACTACAAACGCAATTCTCAACTATTGACTACATAAAATAAAAAGTCAAATAACTTGTGAATCTCGTTGTTTTCTTTGTGCTTACTTTTGGATCAACTTTATTCTGAACATATGGGTTTCTATTAGTGATATTCTACGTTAACCACTACGAATGATATAGATTCAGTTCATCTAATGAATCTTCCCGTTGACAATTATTGTATGTTTGAAGGTGTTTCTTAGAAAAACACAAGAGCCTCTAAAAGCTTTTTGTTAGAAAAACCAAATGTACTTGGGAACCATTTTTCCTACCTATGAAAAAGCATTTGAAGTTTTAAACTTAAATGCACTTCTAAGTTTCCTTAGAATATGAGTTGTTCGCTGTCCTAAAAGAAAATTTCATAGAGGAGGAAGGAAGAAGAAGCATCACTACCCCTCCTCCCCCTCCTATATTCTCGTCTTTTCCTTTTAGGTTAGTGAATAAGTTCACTGAGGCGTTTTAAATAAAAAACCTTTTGTGGTGGTTTCTTCTGATCCATGGTCAAATTGAAGTTACCCATGACCCTTTTTAGTCTATGCTTTCCATCAAATCCTACCTCCAAAACCCGCTCCCTAATGCCACTTATGTTCTCTAAATTTGATTCTACATCGTTTTTTACGGCGGTTGCTGCAAATTACTCAATTGTTCTTTGGCAAAGTTGTTGTTTTTGTTTATTTGTTCGCTCTTATGCCTAGGTAAATCACTGGAAATCATATTTTTCCCAAATATATTACGGATGCGGTGGTGGGTGGGGTCACGACGGCGCTTCTTCAGGTGGTGGTGGTATGGTTTGTTTAGGCTCATGAGTTGTTTTAGGGTTTTGGTTATGTTGGGTTTGTGGGCTTTGTTTGGGCTTATGGCTAATTATGGTGATGTGAGCTAGTAGTTTTAGTGTAACTTTTGTCCTTATTAGTTTGTTGCCCTCTTGGTATTGGTAATTTAGATGCTTTGTTGATGTTTTTAATTGTACCGTTAAAATTTATCTAATAAAGTTTCTATTTGATTAAAAAAAAATTTAAAAATTCCTTAAAATATACTCAACGCACCTAGTGAGATCCAACATAGGAACATGATTTGTGCAGCACATGTGTTTCACATTTAATAAACATGTGCCCATTCTTTTGTCGAAAAGAAAAGATGCGAAATTAATTTTAATTTTGCTTTGAAAAATCGAACAGTATGAAGCATGTCCCGGCAACAACTTTGGTCATGGTAAGTAATATTGCTCATTTCTTCAAACAAATATTCTGCCCATCTTCTTATTTGTTTGGAAAAATATATCCTGGCTCTTTGTTCATCATCATTACCACGTGTAATGTGGGTTTCTTGGATTACAGAACATGTTATTTCAATCTTTTTCTTTACTGTTTTCTTCACCTTATAATCCATCTCGAACATCTTTTCCTTCTTAACGAGTTCCGGATTTTCGTTGATTTTACATTAAACTGCAAATTGTAGAGGACAAAATAAAATAAATTTTTGTGTTTCATATGGCGTAGAAAACGACTGAATCCATGAAAACTATAGTTATGAAATTCTTTGCTTGCATCTCATAGATATCAGGTTTTATGTAGTTATGAATTTCTTTTTTTGAACCAAAGTGAAGGCAAAAGGACAAATTAAAACCAATAGGAAGGAAGAAAAGAATTGAAACAAGTGAGTGAGGCAAAAGAACAAAGTGCATAAAATGAATCTCTGCTTTAAAATTGTTCTTCCCATCGCATTGGCAATTTGGCATTGTATTGGAGGCTTGTAAGTTGTGGGTAGGTAGGTACCAAGTGACACGTAAATAGTAAGTTAGTGGGAGTTGTGGAAGGAATCTGATCTGATCTGATCTGATCACTATGGTATGTCTAGCATGCGCCACAAATAAAGAAGGCTTGCGCCAACCTTTTTCCTTTAGCTTTGCTCATGCACGGCGGGTCAGTGACAGTGCAATTAAACATCAAAATGAAAAAGAAAATAAAGTCCCGGAAGAAGAGAGGAATCTATAGCAATCTAGATATGAACTGGTCCATCTGTAATGCCACTAGCAAAATGTGACTAGTAGTACGGATAACAATAATTATAACGTTGCCTTTATCGTCGCTTTACTTTTCAGATCATACCCTCAAATCTCATTCAACCCATTTTACATTAAAAATAATAATAAATAATTTTATTCAAACCCTCATTGTAACCTCTCCCCTCTCTGTGCTTGGCTTCAAGTTCCCGGGAATGGGCTTGAAATGTTTTTTGAGCCCATGGGTTGCCTTGACCCAAGCCTTATTACACTGCTTCTTGGGGTTTAAGTTTTAACATCTCTTCCAGCTTCGTTTTTAAAATTTTGGGTCCAATCAACTTCTCCTTTATTAATTAGTCCAAAAGCTCATTCACCAATCTGGATTTTACCTGTTCTCTACCTTCTCAACAAGTTTGGGCAGAAAAAAAGTATCAGATTTTGGAGGCGCTAATTTACCGTACATCAATCACAAAAATAGATTCAACGATAAACGCATGAACGATTAAGGAACAAAATAGCAAATCAACAATTCAAAAACGGCAGAAAAACATGAAACAGAATAGCAAAACATTGTTTGATACCCCGTTGCATACGAGTATTTTTCCTCTCCAAAAACAGAGGTGGGTTATAATTTCTAGATTTCATTTTTAGTATTTTCAGTTTTGCAGATGAACATTCAAACGTAATGCAAATGTTGATACAGAACGACTTATATAAAGAATATCTTCTCGTGATGTTCTTCAGTTCAGGTCTCCAGATTTTCAGCATCAATAAGCTCAGGAGAATTGAATGTTTCATCATTAGAAACAAAAGAAGATCTTCTTTAATAAACACAGCAAAGTTACTCAGAAAAACCACAGCTAACAACTATTAACAAAAAGTAAACAAAATAATTAAATTTAAAATCAAGATGAAAAAAAAAAAAATTATCTTCTTAGAATGCTCTTCAGTTCAGGTCTCCAGTTTCTCAGCACTGATAAGCTCAGGAGAACGAAAGTTTTGTAGAAACATCATCATTAGAAGCAAAAGAAGATATCGTCTCATACAACCTCAAAACCCAAACTAGAAAAATCAGTCAACAAACCTCCTTAGCGTCGGTGAGAGTCTGCAACGCTGTTCAGCTAAGACACCCCTTTTATAGCGTGGGGCGGCTAAACCCTAGCCCCTGCAACAATGGACTGGGCCATTGTCATTTTATTTTGATTTTGGGCTTTATTTGAGGCCAGTTTTTCACTGGGCTTTACTTCAAAATAAAAAGCTGGAAGCAAAAAAAAGAGATAATGAACCGAAAAGAATAACAAGGGGAAGGAATAGAGACGAGAAACAGACTACGGGTTCAAAATCTCACAAGGAAGACTGAAAGAGAGAGAGAAGGACCGGTGGAGGAGGCTGACGACGTCGTTCGTCTTGATTTCTGGTGAGTTTATCTTCTTCCTCGTTTCCCGCTGGTTCTTACTCAGGGAACTTGCTAACCTCCCCGTTTCGAACCGAAATAGAGGAATAAAACCCTCTTTGTTTGAATTGGGGATTCTTGTGCTTAGTCAATTGCAGCATTATAAAATACAACACAAAGTTTTGTTCTTTTCATAAAAATAGTAGGTTTGTCATAATTTGTTTGTTGGTCTGGCACTTGGCTTTGCTTTATGTTGCTCTTTGTTAATATATACATGCAATTTTGTTAAATTTTTGCTGAACTTGTGCCCGGAACTCAAGTAAAGCTCATAAATTTATACGTTTCTTCATTGGTTTTCCCTGACGTGTCTTGAATACATCTTTTTCTTTCTTATCAGATTAAGTACTTTTCACCATGTCTTGGTGCACGATTGAGTCCGACCCAGGTAAATTTCAGAAAAAATTTGTTGTTTGTGTGTGTGTGTGAAAGTTTAGGTGAGCATCTATTCACGCTGACAAATTGTAATATCTTTATCACGTTCTGTTATACTTCCTGATGTTGCTCCTACATTAAATGCCTTTCATATCTTGATATCAGCTCGCCGGTCCCTCTTTTGAGCGTAAATCTTGACATGGAGCTGTATTCACTCTTTGTTTCGATATAGAAATTGCACTGGCAGACCTGACATGCTTTATTGAGCTCAAAGAAACTTGGAGAAATTCCAATTTGACTTCTAAACAAGCTTTTCTCTTGTATCTTTACATGTATGAGTGGAAGCCTAAATTATTGTTTGAAAAAAATACATTTGGGATTGTATGGATGATGAAAGTTATGATTTGATGATGCAGAGTGATAGTGTATAGGATTTGGATAATTTATAACACATTTATTATTTTTGAAAAATATAAACAGCTATAGTATAAATGGACTGTACTAGTATTTTGAAGGTTCTACTTTGCATTTCAGGGGTGTTTACAGAACTTATTCAGCAGATGCAAGTAAAAGGCGTGCAGGTAAGCCTTCTTTGTTTCCTTTTGTATTTTATTTTTATGCTTACCCTGCACTGATCTTAGTTTATGGGTTGATTTCTACTGTTACTGCTTGAGCTTAGGCTGCAAGTGCTTCTTGGAGATGTCTTCGCTCCTTTTGTTGTGATATTGATTATATCCAACACGTCATCCTTTATCTTTAACTAAAAAATGTAAACCATATCCAATACTTAACCCCTTTTTCTTCACTAAGCTATGTTGAAATTTTACTTTTCAAAGAAATTGTTTACTTAATTTTCATGGTAGTCAGAGTCCAAGTGTTATGTTGTGACTTGGATTATAGTTCACTTCTTTCACGTACGCCATGATGCCCTTGGTGTGGCCTTGCAGGTTGAGGAGTTGTATTCATTGGACCTTGATTCTCTGAACAATCTGAGGTACATAAGGGCCTTTTAAGCTTTCATCTCTCAGGCAGATATCCTCATTTCCACTATAGCAAATGTTTTAAGTTTAAATCTTTAGTATCGATGTTGTAGTTACTCTTTTTTCTCTTGCAACTTACAGGCCGGTGTATGGTTTGATTTTCCTATTCAAATGGCGTCCAGGGGAAAGGGATGATCGCCTTGTAATTAAGGATCCAAATCCTAATTTGTTTTTTGCAAGCCAGGTTGGTGTTCATGAAAATGTATTTTTCTAGAGTAATGATACATTTGTAAGCTCTTCTGATCTTATACTTTTTATATCCTCATAGGTTATTAATAATGCTTGTGCCACCCAAGCAATCTTGTCTATCCTCATGAACTGTCCAGATGTTGACATTGGTCCTGAACTGTCAAAACTGAAAGAGTTTACAAAGAATTTTCCACCTGAACTGAAAGGGCTGGCAATAAATAACAGCGACGCTATCCGTGCAGCCCATAATAGTTTTGCAAGGCCTGAGCCATTTATTCCCGAGGAGCAGAAGGTAGCTGAAAAAGATGACGATGTCTACCATTTTATAAGCTACTTGCCTGTTGATGGGGTCCTGTATGAGCTTGATGGATTGAAGGAGGGGCCGATTAGCCTTGGACAGTGCCCTGGTGGGCAAGGTGACATGGAATGGCTGCAGATGGTACAACCTGTAATCCAGGAGCGCATTGAAAGGTATTCCAAAAGTGAGATAAGATTCAATCTCTTGGCCATAATAAAGAACAGGAAAGAGATGTATACTGCTGAACTTAAGGAACTCCAAAAGAAGAGGGAGCGTATTTTGCAGCAGCTGTCTGCCTTACAATCAGAGAGACCGGCCGACAGTAGCAAATTTGAAGCGCTGAACAAAGGTCTTTCAGAAATTAATGCTGGGATCGAGGGCGCTACCGAGAAAATCTTGATGGAAGAAGAAAAATTTAAGAAGTGGAGGACAGAAAATATTCGCCGGAAGCACAACTACATACCCTTTTTGTTTAACTTCCTCAAGATTCTTGCTGAGAAGAAGCAGCTGAAGCCTCTTATTGAGAAGGCAAAGCAAAAATCTGGCAACCCTAGATGAATGAGAATGATGGTTTGGTTAACTGTACTATGATGGGATTGTGGATTATTTTTCGTGATGTCAGTTGTAATTGTGGGTGAACCTAACTGGGGGTATACATGCTTTCTTTAGGTTACTCGTTAAACTCCATTTATTTTGGTGAGACATTCCCATGAATTGACTTTGTTCTTACTTTGCTTTAGGTCAAGAAACTTACATGTCTTTGAATTATGTGGAATAATAAATGGTTGAACATCATAGCATCTGCAACAACTCACCCCACCCCGTCATTTGCATAAGAAAAGGAAAATATTAAAACAAAAACATAGTCGCCCACCGTGGGGCTCGAACCCACGACCACAAGGTTAAGAGCCTTGCGCTCTACCAACTGAGCTAGACGGGCTTTGCTGATGGAGTATCGCATGCTAACTTAATTGCATGAGAGATTTATCTTATGAGTTATGTTTATGAGCGAACGTCCTTTAATTCGGCGCCTAAATCATCGTCTCTCTGGGTTTTCCTTTCGTTCAGACACAGTTAGTTATTTTCATCAACCGTCAAAGTTGAAAGTTGAAAACAGACTCTCGTAGGCCGTTAAAAATATATGTATCGCTATATTTATATATAAGAGAGAGGAGGCATTTCATTCGCAACTCTGCATCCAATTATTAAAATAAAAGATTCAAGAATCTCAAGAATCTCTCCCTCCCTACCAGAAGAAGAAGAAGAAGAAGAAGAATCAATTAATTTCAGAGATAAAGAATTCGTTGAAGAAGAAATAATGGCTGAATGCAGTGACCAGAACATTAAGAACCCACAACCAGAACCAGAAGATGAAGAAGAAGAATACACAGCGGTGGTTGGCAAACACTTGTCCATGCTCCGCCTTGACAGCAGCAGCAGCTTCAAATCTCCCAATTCCAGTCCCAAGACCGGGAGAACATTGAAAAGGCGATCCCAGTCCCAATCCCCACCAATATCCCAACCCAACCCCAAGAAAGAGAAGCTTGATCTCCCTCCTGATCCTCTTCTTCGCCGCTGCAGTTCCGAACGCTTCAACCCAACTTCTCCTCCTTCTCCCCCATTTTATTTTTTTAATTCTCATCACAATCAGCTGCAGTGCCCCAACGCAGCCTCTCCTGCCTCTGCCTCAACAGATAAAGCCTCTGGAGCGGCTGCTCTCCCTGCCTATGCCTCCACACTCCGCCGCTCCGTTTCCAATCCCAAGCCTTCTTCGAGTTCGCCTGCTCTCAAAACCTTCTCCCGTCAATCCTCCTCCTCCTCTGGTGACGAAGACGACAACGACGACTCCACTCCCAATTCTAAGGTTTTCTTCCTTCACCTCCATCTTTCATTCTCTTAACTTTGAATTTCATCCGTATCTTTCATATGAACGTATGGTTCTTGAAGATGAATTTTTATTATATTTGCAGAGGCTTAGAAGGATAAAATATCGCGTCAGAGAGATGAGTCTGTGGTTCCAACAAGTCATGCGTGAAAATGAAGATGATGACGAGGAAGAAGAAGAAGAAGTGGAACTGGAACCTCCTCAAGAACAACATCATCAACAAAATGGAGACACTACTGAGGTTGGTAACTCTAACTCATCATATTTTAATCATATCTTTACAACAATTGGTTGGTTGGTTCCCAAGAATTAGAAATTACAAATCCTTTTTCACAAGTATTGGGTTCGGACTTAGAAATTCCATTGATATCATAATCATCATCTCTTTCTTTCCGTTGATGAATTTGATGTTGCAGTTGCAGGTCGATAGTGACATAAATTTTGCAGAATCTGTGAGCGTGGAGAGGATGGGGGATGGCTTAGTCATTCATTTCAGGTGCCACTGTGGCGTCCCCTATCAGTTCCTTCTTGCTGGGGGCAACTGCTACTACAAGCTCATGTAGATTTGTATTTCACAACCCCCTTTTACCACTAGACTACCCACAAAAACCACTTTTTATTCTGCCTTTCTTTTTACCTTTTGCTCAAGTAGAAGTTCATATGTGCAAACGATGGCATTAATTTGTTGATTCTTCTGGCTATATGGTTATTTTCTTTCTGTATTGCTGTATTTCACTTACTCTTGGCAAAAAGAAATGTTCTGCTTTTTTATTCTACTTACTAATCACAATGTTATCAACCTTACCACCTGCAGTAACTAGAAGGGCTTAGTTAGTACCATTTCCAAATAGTTGTGCGAGTGTCATGCATAATCTATTTTAAGGACATTTTGTTATTCGAGATATGAATATTACTTTTTTTAGAAGATCACATAGTCGCACATTGAAAAAAAAAAAAGTGACAGTACCATATTTTTAATTTTTGAAGAGAGACCTTGCGGGGAGGGTTAAAGTTGAAATGGCATTGGTATAATATTATCAATAATATTCACTTTGCAAAACAGAAGAGTTGCGCCTTGCGTATCAAGTAATGCTAAAGAGGGCGGCCCATATGCCACATCAAACCCATCATTAACGTAAAAATAACGCACACAGCCTCTACTAAAAGACCAAAGAGGACCTCGTCGCACAATGTAGAATGTACGGATTCACGGGAAAAATTGACATGAGTCGTGGGGCCACGAAACGAAAGGACGAAAGAGGACCCCCAGTCCCCAACTTCCGTAACCGCTTACTTGAACACACTATCCTCCCTTCCCTCTCTTCCATTTCTCACTCTCCACTAAAACCAACCAAACAGCCCTCACACTCACTGCAAATAAATTCAGAAATTCGAATTTCAAAGCTAATTCCAAAATGAAGTTTAAATCGATCCAAGCGATGCAAAACCTCCAAACGTCGCCGTACCTCAAGACGAGGAAGAAGCTCCGGTCGGAGCTCCCTCGCCGGAGGCGATCTCAGATCTCTCCGGTTCTGTACTCGTCTCTCAAGTTCAATGCCCCCAGTGAGACCTCTGGTTTCTCTTCCTTCTCTGTGAACTCGAACTCCTGCTCGTACTTCGGCGGTGAAGTTTCGTGCGAGTCAAGCAGAGTTTCCGTTGGATCTGAGAGCGAGGCGAGGTCGAGTTTGAGGAAGAGACACTTCGAAGAAACTGAGAAACACCGTAAAATGCTGTTTCGTAGAGTTACTATATCGTATTATGAAGGAAAGGCGGAGAAGAAAGAGGTCGGTGGAGACGGCGGACCAGAGGTTTCTGAGTCGTCGTGTGTGGAGTCCAATTCTGGAGCTGATTTTGGGGGTTTCGTAGACAGAAAGTTGAAGCTAAAGAGTAAGAGAGGAAAAGGAAGTGAAATTGTGAACGAAATTGGAGGAAACGAAGGTTCTGAAGCAGTTAGTAGACCAGAGATTTCCGAGTCCGATAAGGTCTCATTGGAATTCAAGGAAAACAAAGTTACGTCATTCAACTCTGGCATCGAATTGTGCTCTGAATCGAAATTAGCAGAGAAAACGGTCAAAGAAGGCGAAAACAGAGCACCGGAATTTGAATTCCCTGGAATTTCGGAAAACTACTTCGGTGAAAATTTCGCGATTTCGAACTCTGAATCGACGATAGAGCAGAAGCCAGACAGCTTGCAAATCGATTCTGACCTTGCTTGTAAGGAGCAGTTCTCCTACGACGACGTCTCAGAGTACTCTTCGAGTCAGACATTGTCGGAGCTCCAATCGAATATTTTCGACGAAAATTCCGAGCTCAGTCTCTCAGAGTACACTCCGTCTATTTTCTTCAATTCTGGAAGCGAATTCTCGGAGCGCTCGGATGAAGATTCAACTCATTCACCTACTTTCACCTTGCTCCTTCAATACAGAGAAGAATTTACGAGATCGAGCACTGCTTTATATTTCATTGCTGCTTCCTGCGTTAAAGAACTGTATAAGGATGATTATACAGTAAGTTTTATCTAGTTTTGAATTACGATCTTAATTTTCCCTTGCTTTCCTGCACTTTCTCGCCAACCAAACAGAAATAGATTGTTGATTTTTTTTTCTTTTTTCATTACTCCTTCTGTATTGATTTTTGTTATTTTAATAATATTATTTTAGTTTCTTAAGTTCGAAGACGAGGAGGACGAAGCGAGCTATCAGCTGCTTAGGAACAGAGAGAGGATACAAGTATTTTTGCGAGACTACACGGAGGAGTACTCTTCCACGACGGAATGCGGCGATCTTATCCTCCAGCAACGGTGGCAAATGGTCCGTTGGATCGTCGAGGTGATTGGCTTTACCGAAATTCACGTTTCTCTGATTAAGTTCAATTAATCGTCGTTTTCTAAATTTAAATAAGGTCGAAGTTCAACTAATCGTCGTTTTTATCTATTTAAATTTGGTCGTAGTTCAATTAAGCGTCGTAATTAGTTCTGTTTGGAAATTGGACCTGCACACGTTTATGGAAATACATGCCGTTAAAGTAGCACATTCTATCTACATTGAAGATATTCTACAACCATTTAACATCCAATCAAATCTGTGCCACGTCATTGAATGGATGTGTTTGGCACTGAAACTGAATGCATTTCTAGTTTTTATGTTAGGATCATTCATGTACTTTTTATCACAGGCACTGGCACATCACTAGTTTCGCTTTTCTCCTATTGGCCAAAGTAATACCCATTTGTAATGTATAGGGAGATTAATTTGATACATTTTTGCGAAAAATGATTTTATGTAAATTTGATACATTTACGTGTCCAAATTCAATTTTACGGTAATCTTTCTTAGCTTAACTACTTCCACGTTGCCCCACACTTAGAAAGCGGTAGTAGCACTTGCATTTGTACCAGTGATGGTGCGTATATAACATTTGTTGAGGGGCACTTGTTACCTGTTGGACAAGTCTATACACTCCATTTTTTGCGTAGGTGCGATTAATTTCAAGAGGATGTCCAAACGGTCAATTAAGTAATTGGATCGATTTGGTTCCATTTCTATAAAAAAAAATGAATTAAATTAATTCATAATTAGTTTGGTTTAGTTCAATTCATTCTCTATAAGAACAAACTAAATCGAACTAAACTGCATATTTTTATTTATTTATTTTGGCACAAGGAGTTTTATATTGGTAATGATCATTTACTATTATGTTTCTTCCTACTATTTATATCAACATTTAATATAATTGTATTGTTAGTTTGTTACTTTAATGGAATGTTGAATATTGTTAGTGTACTAGAGATTTAAAAAGTAAAATGGTGAATGCAATGTTTGCTTTACATGTGCTTGAAATTGTTAAGATTGTTATGTTATTTTGACTCTCATGTATAGAATTGTTGTGTTGCACATGAGTATATTGGGTGGTGGCTATGTTTATACTTTGTTGGTGGATGTTCGAATGCCATTGTCAATTTGCTTTGCTTGACATGCATTGAGATGTGAATTTAAGATATTGATGCTCTTCATGCTTTTTCTGATAAAGTGGTAATAAGAGATTGCATTATAGTTAAAAATAGTGTTCACCCTCATCATTATAGTGGTTAATTTTCAGGTAAAACTCTAATATTCCGTTTCCTGTGGGAGAGGGTGCATAGGCTAGCTGTTATCCGTATTTCTTATAATTAACGTTTTATTATCTCTTGTTATTGCGTTAATGCGGTGCTTTTGATTGGCTTTCAACAAGCAGCGATCGAATCAAATTAAGCTACAGCAGGAAACGAAGTTTCTAGGAGTTAGCCTTCTTGACCGATTCTTAAGCAAAGGAATTTTCAAGAGCAAAAGGATCCTTCAGATTGTTGGAATAGCCTGTCTAACTCTAGCCACCAGAATAGAAGAAAATCAGCCCTACAACTGGTATATCTTTATACTTTTATTTATTTATTATTCATACATTTCTACCTAGTCTGTTTCCTCATAAACCTGGTGTTGAGGTGTTTTTTAGCCTTTTTTGTGTGGAAATTAAAGCATTACTTATAGATGAATACAAAAATCAGAAGTTGAGGCAGTCCAATTCCTTCTGTAAGTGATTTATCTGGAAATGAATGTATTAGAGAAACTGCGAAGTTGCTTAGAGCACAAACTTAAAGTTAACCCACACCCCCTTTTGGTACTTAAATAACGATGTAATTGAGACATGTCAAAGCAGGACGCATCATAATTACCTTCTAAATAGACCTTTCTGATGGCCATTTCAGCGTGCGGAAAAGGGATTTCCATGTAGGAAGCAATGTGTACAGCAGATGTGAAGTGGTTGCTATGGAATGGCTAGTTCAGGAGGTCCTCAGCTTCCAGTGCTTTCTGCCCACCATCTATAACTTCTTATGGTAACTCTCAGTCTCCCATTTTCTCCAAAGTACTATACTAGACAAATGCATGCTGCTTCTCTTGCATTGACAACCTGGCAAACTCTGGCTCCTGATCTTCTTTCTCTGCATATCTAGATTATCCTTCAACTTTTATTTTCTTTTTTTCTGGGCAAAGAAAATGTTTCTGATTTGAGAGGTTCATGACATCTTCATTCCATGAACTAATTGGATAACATAGGTTCTACCTGAGAGCTGCTAGAGCTGATGCCCAAGTGGAGAAGAGAGCCAAGTACTTGGCAGTGCTGCAGATGTCGGACCATGTGCAACTTCGTTACTGGCCTTCAACAGTTGCAGCTGCGCTTGTCATCCTTGCTTCTTTAGAAGGCAATCATGAGGCGTCCCGCCAACGAGTCATAGAGGTGTCTGCCATAATTTTTCTTTTAAACTACATTGAATTATAATGTAGAGGGATGCCACTATGTCATCATGAAGAACACATCTGGTTCTTGATATCTCATTGATGCGATCTCATGGCTTTGCAGACTCATGTGAGAACAGAAGGTGATGATTTACATGAATGCATAGAGGTAAGGGTAAAATATGAGATATCATAAAGTTCAATCATTTTTCTTTTTCATTTCTCCAATTATCTCGCCATCTAGCACAGCATCATTTCTTTTCTGTTTTTCTTAATGTTTTGAATATATTGTCATTTTAAGATAGTTGATAGGTGCTGATGGTGTGCTAACTTTAACAGAGCCTAGAGTGGTTGTTACATTATGTGTGATTTCTGTTTGCTGACTCCCTCATCAAAAGAGATGGATGGAAGGTAGATCAAGGTAAAGCCTGATCAATAGGTAACAAAACAAATCTGATTTTTTCGTCAATTAAGACGACCGTGCAGCTACTTGTAAACATTTCATAGAAGTATAGAATTTGTAATAATATCTGATGGTCTCCAAGGACCAAAAGTGAACTTTATGAACTTATGTTTGAAAAGTACTTCACTACTCACCATGAATGTTTTACCTGCTTTGTTTCTAGCATCATGATACCTTGAATGTCTATGCAGACTATTTTTGAGGGCGTTGACATGCCCCCTAAAGTTTGAAGGTTTATATATGTCCTTAAGCAAGCAAACGAGTAAGCTTTATAATTCTGTTTGTTGACCATTCAAAATATTGTTCGAGCCAGACCAGTAAAGATAAATGACAGAATTTAATAGGATCGATACTGCAAAGGCATTGTTTACTCAGTTAATGTGTGATTGCTCTATTATTAAAAATAAAAGTAAAATTAATTTGAAGTTAGAAAGAAAATAAATGAACACCTGCATTTCATCTAGTTGCTATACAGTTTTGTAAACAATTAACTTAACTCTCACCTCGAACCATAAGCATGACTTTACAACAGGCTATGTAGTGTACAATTCTTGTATGCAACAGACTCCTTGTACAAAACCATATGATGCAGCAAACAGAACAATAATTCATCCATTTTTTCCAGACCGATCATTTAACTCCCAGCTTCGTGTCATCGGGATAACTGGCTGAAACTGCAGGAGGAACCCTACCAGAAGACTCATCAAGATGGGTCTGGGCAAAGTCGGTGATGACCTCTGTCCTCTGCCGGTGTTCGATCTCCTTTTTCTCCTCCTCGGCCCTGTCCACCTTCTCCTTGGTCATCATGCCCACATCCTCAGCTACCTTTGAAACTGCGCTGAGTGCATTTGAAACCCACGAAGCTCCGGTCAATATGTAAGGGTTGCTCATGAGAGCTGACCCTGCACTGCTTGCCTTCTGCTCAGCAACAGCAAAGGCAGATTTGGTCTTTTCCGAGACCATGAACCTTTGATCCATCTCCCTCACCTTTTCATTGACAACAGCTGTTCCAGCCCTTAGCTTCTCCATCAGACCCATCTTCTGGTCAATTGTAACAACTGTGGCAGAGGCATTTGACATTAGTTGATGCCTCTCATCAAAGGCTTTTGCCTTGTTAATGGCATCCTTTCCTAAGATGTAACCCTTGGCAAGCATAGCGCTGGCCACAGCTTCTGCCTTCCTTACAGCAGAAATAGCCACAGCAGGTTTTTTCTCCTTCAAAGGGGAATACATATTTAGTAAGAAACAATTGCTTTCTGGGACCAATTAAAACAAGAAATTCACATGTACTTGTGTACATGCCTCAGGCTATTAAGCAACAGAAAATCTTCATAGGCTAAAAAATTTGTGTTGCACTCTTGAAACACCACTAGACTGAAAGTTTGACCTCCAATTCCATGCTACATGAGACTAAATGGTTGGAAGATAATACAGATATGGATGCATGCCATGGTATTTACCGGGCTTGATGGGAGTGGGACGGCTTCAGGCGGCAGCTTATAATCATCAACTGGCGTAATGGTGACAGAAAGATCAGCTACGGTGGCTCCCTGAATTTTAAAATTTTCAAAACACATTACTAATCAAATGACAGAACCCTGCAACTGCCTTACAAAACATTTACTGCATCAAAAAATTCAGGAAAAAATATAAGAACAAACGTCTGACCACCGTTATAAAAAAGTGAACATACTGAGAGGAGAACTGCTGTATCTGCTCCTTGTGAATCCTTGAAGGTAACATAGGCAAGCTGGGTGTTTTCAGTTTCTCTGCCAAAAGATACCACCAAATTTTTTAGAATAACAAACCTAATAACAACACTGTCGCCAATATAATTAAAAAAAAATGTGAACCTTCGCATTTCAACATATTGTATATCTCCAGAAAATGAAAAGAATTCTTTGATATCCCTGCCAGAAACAGCTTGAGAGACATTGCTAACTTTGACTGTTTTTATCTGCAGAGGAAAATCAAGTGAGTGAATACGCATGTTTTAATCACACCAAAACCAAAACAAAAAGAAAAAGATGTATGCTATTAGTTTTAATCACACCAAAACCAAAACAAAAAGAAAAAGATGTATGCTATTACAAGTTAGAACACAGACGAGAAAAAAAAGTTATAAATTTTCTCACATCTGAAACATTGGTTCTGGAGTTTGGTGTTGCAGTTGTTGACTGGGGAACTGCTTCAATCCCCTCATTTGCATGTTCCACCGGAGTCTGTACACAAAATTCTCAATTAAATAAATAATTCCAGGGTGAAATGAATGAAATAAACTCAGAATTCATACAGTGATGATGACAACAAAGGAAACGTAGAATGGTAATAATATCAAAAGGAAAAGAAAACAGGCAAGGCAATGAGGCAAAAATACAGACAGAAACATGTTGAATAATTGAAGATTTATTAGGGAAAGACTACCCCCATGAAACACAAAACCCTAACGTAACCAAACAGAGCGATCATTGGATTTGGAGGCAGCAATTATTTCTAAACTTCATAATTTTTCTTGTTTTCCCGCATTAACCCAGCAACCAACAAAGCAAAAACAAGAAGAAAACCAAGCACATTGCGTCAAACACCCTAATCAAAGAGAATGAAAACCCAATGGATGTGACACAAAGAGTACTAAGATTAATATTTTCAGAAAGAAAAGAAGAAGAAAAAACTTACCGACATTTCGATAGATTTTGCTTGAGAGGGAATGCACGTCCTTGTGTTGGTTGTAGTATTTTGTTCCTGTTTTCTCTTATTTTTGGTTAATGCTTTCTTTGTTAATGGTAGTTTTATCTTTTTGCTTTTTGCTCACCGGGAAGTTCGCTAATCACCAACTCGTTTTCAATTCGGCAAACTCCAACTCCATTTCTTGGGCTCTGTTTTCGGGTCTTAACATTGCCTGGGATAGATTTGGCGCTCCAATTAGAGCTGTTACTGATTTCTCCTGTTCATTTTTGGGAAAAAATGATTCTATGGACGACTGGTTTGCCAAGTCAACCATGTCTATTTTCCTTTGGTCTAACGTCAACCATGTCAACAGAAAAAAACAAAACAAAAAAAACACACACATACATATATATTTGTGACGCCGGAAATTGTGCTTAAGATCAGTTTTTTTCTTGATTTTTTTCTTTGGGGGTCAGTTTTGTTTTTAATTCAAAGTTGGATTGCATTGAAATTTGACCAAAAGCTTTTCTACAAGCCAAAAGCAAAGATACTCAAAGCCTGACAGGCCGCAACAAATATATACATGTGGTGTTGTAACATATGCTGCTGAACATTTCCAAGCAAAATATAAGAAAAGTTGATGTCATCCATGTGCAACATAACATGCACGCATTCCAGCAGTTACTTCTGTCACTGCATCGATTGGATTGACGCTATTCTATTCTCTTCTAGGATATATTCCATTCACTTACAAGTGAGACGACTCAGTGTATAATGTATTGCAGCCCTTTCCTTTCCCTTTTTGTCTGCCACATCCATATAACAAGACACAAACAAAAGATTGTTGCCATAATGCGTAGGGAAAGCAGAGGGCCCAACCAAACAACTGACTACACACCACACCACAAGGAACATGAAGCCATCACCAATCGGACATTGATTGAGACAAAGCTAATCAAATCTCTGGCGGCCAACAAGATAGAAAAAGTAAAGCACTAAAGCAGCCAGCCAGCCACTCATGCTTGCCAACAAAGCGAGAAACATTCCCACCAGACATTTTTTAAAAGTTTTCTAATCTTGTTCTGTAAAAAGATATATATATATATATATATATTTCATCCATGAGAAAATTAACAAAAGTATGGTAAATCCCAACAAACCCCTCAATTATCAACCATATGCTCTGCAGCATTACCACCTCTCTTATGCTGTACAAACTAAATCCCAATCAGAGATATGAGACGGATTTTCTTCAATCTAGATATAATAACTAGCTGTGGTTTTATGGTTTTGATACTTAGATATAAACCAAAACTTTTATGACAGGGGAAAGGAAGCAAAAATATCACTCATCTTGTCTACCCATCTCAACAGAGAGGAGCTCTGTGAGGGATGCCTTTCCTCTTATGCAAAAGCTTTCTTGGCTTCAATGCTGAACATACCCAAGCAGTCATCTCCTCAGACGACTCAGCCAACGAGATCGATGATTCCATTTCGCTCATGTTTGTTTCGGAATTGCAGTTACCTTTTAATGAAAAATCACCATATTGTGGTATAGTAACCGCGATGAATTTGTGACTTTGGTCTTCAGGCTTCACTGGGACTATAGATGCCTGAAAATGTGTAAGCATGCACACACTTTATCATGAGAATCATGTAAAGAGAAATATACAGCACCAAAATGGAGCCCAAAAATTTTGAAGTTATCAATTACCTTGCAGGCAATGGAGCAGTAACGATTTGGCATGTCCTGCAGATATCTCCCACAAGCTTCACAGGAAGCACCAAACTTTGCTTTTGTTGATGGCTTGGCATCTTTGGCTAGGGGGCGAGGATTTAGATGCACAGCTTTCTCGCCATTGATTTTATATGTCTGTAAGACGTCAAGTTGTCATTATTTGAGATAAACAACATTCACAACAAGGAACCAACAACCTCACCAAGAAAACAGTTAACAGTGATCAATCAAATCAACTATCCTAGGATTCCAGCTACCAGCAGGAATAAACAACATGAGAAATAAAACCGATGAATTTTGTTGTCTTATAACACTGACAGAATATGTACACCAATTAAAGCGCATTCGATTTGACTTGCCTACAAACTACACCACAAACACAAACCTTGAAATTTAACATCCCAAAACTATATAACAATCAGATAGCCGACTTAAATAATCATATATTAGTCAAGTTGATGAGCCGTTCTTCTTTGGTAATTATACTGGTGTCTACTAGATTAACAGAGGAAATTCAAACAACAATTGTTCTTGACTAGAAACAACAAAACAAACACAGTTTAGAAAACCCAAATGCCATTTTATTTTGTACCTGCAAATGAAATCACATCCAATTTGTAAGAGTTTTATGATTGAAGACAGAGAGTAGGGAAGAAACCTGAATTTTAGAACAGTCAAGATGCTTCTGAATTTCTTGAAGGCGAACCACATCATGGTAGACGTATTTGCAGATCTGAAGCTTTGTGTGGAGGCAATGAGCTGTCATACAGTGCCTACAGAGGCGGATACTGCAATCTATGCAGAAGACATTCTTCTCATTTTTGCGAAGGTCATGATGAACACCACAGGAACCGAAGAATTTGCTAAGCAAAAGGGTATTAAGCCAATCTGTTCTGTTTTTCTTTATACAAACTTTGCAGCCTCCCTACAAAACCAACACATTCACTATCAAAATAAGAACAAACCATCCAACATCTAGACTTTGTCATTAATCAAATTCAAGACTCAACATTTTGATTGTTTAGCCTTCAAACTCAAAACCATACAATCAAATTCACAAAACCCAGAACCAAATATCACAAATTTTATCAATTCACACCATATGGTAACATTGATACATCGAATCCAATAAAAATTCATACAATCAATTTGGAAATAACAATGATCATAGTAGAATAGATTGAAAGCAGTCATATGCTTACCATTTCTTCAATTTACTTATGGACTGAATTTGAATTTGGTGTTATTGCAGAAGTTGATACTTGATTGATAGGGTGTGTGAGAAACATGAAAAAACTGCAGAACAGTCCACAAGGGTTGTGGTTGTGGGCAAGTGAAAGAGGAAAAGAGTATACAATGGAAAGTAAGTATAAATGGGAACCCAATTATTCCAGGGAGGCAATAGAGAGCTGTTTCCAATTTTTACATTATTATTATTATTTTTCTTCAATTTTCGCTTAATTATTGGAAAAACAAAGCAATCCGCGGGAAGCTAAATATTTAATTGCCGTTGGATTAAACTTAAAATGCATCTGACGGTCATCGTTTAAGAACGTTTTATTAATTATATTCAAAATCAGTAAACTAATGAGGGTTAGGTCAGTGGATTTTCTTATGGCCCATCTCTAGGCAAAACCCTAGTGTTTGTGAAAGGTAAGAGCCAGACGAGTCGCTTTATGTCTTTTCCCGCCGAAATAACCGAGATTTTCGGAGCCGTTTTGTCCTTTTGATTTTAATTTCTTTTGGTATTAATGATTATTGGAGCTCTGGCTGCTTCTCTGACTTGGACTGAACTCATATTTGCTAGTTGCAATAATAAAATCAGTTATTTCAGGGGAAAAATATAGGGGGTAGAACAGTAATCAGCCAATTTTTATTATTTTTATCTTTTATATTAAATATTTATTTTTAATGAAGGCACAATTGTGATTTGGTAATGGTCAACTGAAATTAAATAGGTTATTTGCTTCTATTGGAAAAGCAAAATATTGCATATTATCACCGAAATTAAATGCATTCTACCGTTTTACCCTTTTTTTCCCCTTCAATTGTTTGATGAGAAATCATTGTGCATTGTTTGTGCCTTAATTATTCCCATTATATAATAAGTCAGATCTTTTCATATAGAAAGTCAAATAAAAACATATTTGTCTTTGACTTTCATTGCCTTATTAAACTTTTTGTTCAAAACCCAAAAAAATATTCCTCTGCTGCTTCTAAAAGAATTCCTAAATTTACTCCGAGAATATACAAAATCTTGGCATAGATTTTATAATCTAGGACTGACAGTAAAACACGATAAAATCTAGGAATATATTTATTTATTTATATTTTTAGTCAAAAACAAATAATACTACCCCTCTGTGGACAGAGTTCTAGTATTTTGCTTTCTTTTTTTTAAAAAACATTTTGGTTAGAAGTGCAGTGTTTGATAGGCAACATAAATGTACAAAAACAGTTATGCACAATTATCTGTCTCCAATAAACTTTCATCTTTATCTGTCTTCAATTCAATTTAACCTCATCATATTATATTTACTAAAAAAAAAAAAAAAAAAAACCTCATCATATCATCCTTAGATTCTTAGCTTAATCAAGACCCGAGAAAAAACCTAAAGGATGATGGCAAAGTGGGAAGAGTCCCCTTTCATTCAATTACTACTAGTACTACATTTCGATGGGCAAGGCCCAAGAATCCACCAGTTTTATAAAATTGGAGAATGATATTATTTTAATTATTCTATCATGGGAATTCAACTCGAGTGCAAAGTGAAGAGCATATTATCAAGATAATTGAACTCGAGTGTAAAGTGAATGACACATTATCTTGGCCAACTGATACCTAAACCGAACTTATTATGTTTTCAAAATCACACAACTCGCAGCAAAGCCCAATTCTGATTGGAAACAGAAGACAGGCATAGAAGCCCCAACTCGAAAGAGTCCAGTCTCAACTATTACAAAACCAAAAGTGGGGAGGCTATAATGAGGAGTTTCAAGTGAGAAGGCCAATCCCATCATGGATTCGCGATCTCAACGAAAGGACCTCGATAGCACCCCATTGGTGGTAGTCCAGGCAACCCCAACGATGAAACATCGGCATTCGATCTTAGCGATCTTGGTGGAGGGCATTTCAAAAACCCTAGAAAATGAGACGGAGAAGAAAATTATCCTTCTTGAGCTGAGCGAGAAATGGAGATCGTAGTAGAACAACCATCAGAATGAAGTAGGTTTTACGAAAGTCACTCTCGTCAGTAGTAATCAATTAGAGGCGGTGCGTAATTGTTCACCCGTTTTCGCGTTTACTCCTGTGATGGAAGGGCGAAGTTCCCCATTGGCTTGGAGACCATGTGTTAGTCAACAAGTCAGCTTTCTTTGGTGTGCGAGCGTGCCACTGCTAGCAATGTAAATCCTTACAGACTTCTTTTTAGAGTGGATAACTTGCGCCCCAAGTTACTGACTTCTAAAACAAATGACTGTGAATTTGGGTGAGGAATATCTCCCAAGTAAGTTCTTTTCTTGCCTCAGACTGGTGAGGACTTTCATAATTTATCTCAGTATCAAATGGCTGTTCTGGCCAGAAATATTTGATAGAAGTTGGGCTGTTTTAGGCAGAACTGCCTTTTACAAAACAATAAATATGCATATCGACGCTAGGAAGGTTAAAAGATGGCCGGAACTCCGTTGCTGCTTGGATGGAAGGTTCTAGTTTGGGCTGGATTGGACGCGCCTGGGCCGGTCCGTACTGCTTCGTGACTTCAGATGCTAGGCTGACCTATAAATCGATACCAAAGTTCGATTTTGGCAGAGCTTTATGTTTACTTCACGCTTCGTGAGGCCTTTGAATGGGCAGAACTGCAGCTTCTTCAGTTTGAAGGGGACAGAAGTGGCTATTCTCGAGGGTTTGATGGGCTAGAGATTGCCCTACGAGCGTTGTTCTGCTTGAGCAGGACTCTTCATGGGTTCGCTGAGGTCTCCACGTTTGTGAAAACTCAAACTCTGCTTGTTTTGGCTTTTGCTGAACCAAATTTGTAACGAGGGATCTCGTTTTAGAAGACTTATTTTCTAAGTCTGAACTTTGGAATTCTGATCTAAAGCTGGTTTCTCTTGGAATCCAAGTGAGCTTTTGGTTGTTTTCTTGTTGTTGTTTTTTTTTGATTGATTGATGAATTGAGTGTCCTTTTCTTTCTTGCCTACTTCTGTTTTTATAAGAGACCTTCTTGGGGAGGTGGTTTTAATTTTAATAATGGGCGGCAAAAAGATCTCCTAAAATGTAAAGTAGAAAGGATTTTTATCAATCATGGCAGATAGGCTCTCAGTAGTCACCTCCTAAAGCAATCCCTTCCCTGGTTTCCTGGGTGGCAGCTTTCTATTTCAATGCCATCGTCTGTGTGGGCTGATTTTATGGCGGTTTGGTTTTTCTTTTGTATTTTCTGAACAACTCCCTGTTTCTTGCTTTTGAAAGCGTGACCCATAAATTCCTTGGAAGATGGTGTATTGCTTTGGAGCAAAATCTCTGAATACATATGAGGTTTTGATCTTCTGTTGGCAGTGTTTCAGAGACGTCTCTTCTCATATAAAAATTTTAGTTGGAATTCCTGACTTTTCAAAGCTGAGGTAGCCACGTGGGTGTGTTTTTAATCTCTTGGGTTTGAGCCCAATCAAAATTTGTGGGCTGATCCTTGAAGCCTTAATGACAACTTCCATGTTTGGTCTTTCTTAGGCTGGGCAAGTAACTTCGCCATGGGCCCCTTTTTTTGGATTTCTTTGGCGTGCTAAATATAGGCCCAAACAGTAATGTAGGGTAAAATGCTAAAGAAGGAAATGAAAGGCGTGGTCTGAGAGATTTTTCCTACATTCTAGAATTTACATTATGAAGGGTAAAGTGTTGGAATTACTGTCCGATCAGATTTCTAATACTTGTGTTTTAGCATTTGATGTAGGCAACAAAAATGCACCTCATAGTTTTTCAACATTTATCTTTTGTCAATTAAATTCTCATCCTTTATCTGCCCTAAATTCTCACGGTGAATCGACCACTTAATTTCAGTTTCTGAAAATCTTGCGGAGGCGAAATGCTCTATGATCCTGATCATAGCATTTACCAAAAAGAAAGTCAAATGCTCAATTTATATTATGGCTATGCTCCCTTAACATTTACCAAAAAGAAAGTGAAATGCTCCATTTATACTTCATCTGTGCATGAATGCCTCAAGTTGAATAATTAGAGTGCTTTCAAATAGGCATTTTATTCTGTTATTAGAAGAGTTCTTTCTGAAGTTGAATAATCTGGAAAGAGAGGTGCTCTGCTCTTTTTGAAGGTCGCTCCCCCTGTCCTTATTCTGTTATTAGAAGAGTTCTTTCTTTATGGGGGGAACTTTGTCCTACTGTGGAAGCTATTACGTGTCCTACTCCCTCAGCTTCTCCTCCCCATGCTCTCTGGAAGGCTCCTCCTCAACCTTATGTTAAGGTAAATGTGGATGGAGCATGGCACGAGAACTCTCTGCAGGGCGGTGTGGGTTGCTGTCTGCATGATTCTGAAGGTAGATTGTTGGCAGGTTTGAGTCAGGCATGTCTCAGAAACTCAGCAGTTGAGGTGGAAGCCGAAGCTGTCTTGGAGGGGTTACTGTTAGCAAAAGAGGAAAACTGTCATAAGATTATACTTCAAAGTGATTCAATGGATGTTATCTCTTGTATGAGAAACGAAAATCTGCATGGCAACTGGAGAATTATCCCCCTCATTTTGGAAATCAGAAGGCTTTCTTCGTGGTTCATCTCGATTAAGTGGGAATGGATCTCTCGCCAAGCAAATCAAGCTGCCCATGCTGCAGCAGCTCTGTCAAACATGAGGGTGCGATCTATGCGTTGGGCCTCACAGCCGTCTCCCTCATTGGTTCTGGTTTTGGCTAAGGATGGTTTGCCATGACCCCCTAGCAGTTAACTTTCTGTTATATGGTAGTTTACTTCTTGTATTTCCATTTCATTCTCCTGGAAGGTATCGATGGCCTCCTTGTGATTTACTTGTATTGCTCTGGGGATCTCCCCTGTTTTGTGTTTGTTGTTGCCTTTGCCTTTTCGGGCTTTTCAATGAAGTATTCTCAGACCCAAAAAAATAAGGCATTTTATGTCAATTAGAGACACGACGATAGTTCATACCACTCCTTACATGATAGAAATGGAAAGGTTGTGGCATTTACCTTTGTTATACACAGTGGCAACTCGAACCGGCAACCAACCCTGGTTTTGTAACAAAATTAGATGGTAATAACCATGCATAACTTAGACTACAAGATGTTCTGGCCAAAAAGAGAAATGACCAAAATATGGGTTTCTCTAGCTTATGCTGTCCTAATCACCATATATCTTTGGAGCCCTCTGATGGTCTAACACATAATTCCGCAGAAACCTTGGCCTTCAACTGCTTAGGTGAGGTTCCCTTCAGCAGAATTAACAGAACACTTCTGCAGTGAGAGAAGTTGAACCTGATATGTGAAAATCTAATGATTTCCCTTCTTTACAATCAACCTATCAATCATAATGAAGATGGTGTTTCCTCCTACTGCACCTATTGACATACCAACTGGCATGTTTCTGGAGGCCCATGCCTATCAACACCTTGAGGCTTGTCAGCATAACATAGGTCATGGCAAACAGGACAAGAATCCAAAAGAGTTTCCACGGAAGGGGGCTGTAGGGAAGGCGAGCAGCATATACTGGAGTAAGCACTCGGATGACCTAAAACAAAGATAATAATACTGATAAGGATTATCATTTAATAATTAATATTAATAACAATATTCACACCCAAAATTCAATATTTTAATGTGTTTAAGAAAACTCCATTTTCGACCCATCTCCCCCATTGGTTCTCCCCAAAATGGATGTCATACATATTGATTGCCTTTTTATTTTCAACGCAGCACAAACCTTATATCATAACCCTAATTCTATGTATAGTATCAGCAACTAGTGAACTTTTCACACCACATGTAGCATTTTCTAGATGAGTAATTCAGTGCTGCATTTAAATGCAAAGGCTATATTGTCTTAAACTACCTGTTTCATTCCATGCATAAATTTTTTCGGATTTCTCAATCTACCATAGAAAAGTGGGGATGCATTCAATCATGATAAGAAATGCGAAGATAAGTATTAACAAGTGTCTTACCACACAAGCTGGTGCCAGAGGAATGAAAGTGAGATTTTTCTTTGAAGCCTCTGTTTGTATATTTAAAGTCTAAGGATAAGAAAACAGAGGGTCAGCTTTTTAGAACACAATATCCAGAAGGGGAAATAGTATTCAGTGTTTATAATGTTGTAATGGACATCATTTATATGTACAAAGCAAAGAAATTATATCTGTATTATGGTTCACTGCACAGCAGTTAAACATTCTCAAGACTGGCCAGCATGTGAAAACACAAAAATATGCATTTCTTTGAAGTGAAGTGCAATGGACCTATATTATTTCCCCTTGATATGTAGATATAGTCACACCAAAGATACATGTAGAATACCTGCTTGCAGAGGTCTTCAAGAAACTCAGAATATGCAATGGGCTTTATGTCATTGAATTTAGCAATAAATGAGTGCTTTATGATATCAATAATCATTTCACAGACGTATACCAAGAGAGCATTCTGCAGTACCCAAATGTTAAAACAGTTTCTGATCAAAACGTTGCTGCGCAGAATTTTATTTATTTATAAAGAACAATTTCTCATCAAAATGTTTAGGTAAACTTACAGAAAGAAAACTTTCAAACCAGGGACCCTCAGCCTCAAGAATGTTTTGAGCTAAAACGAATAAGACAAATGCTGAAATGTGGAATCTCTCTACTGAATCTGTTCGCAAGAAAACAAATATAAAATGAGTTAAAAAAGGAATGTCAGACCAAATGAAAAGATTGAACCTGAGAGAAAAACTAGACACCAAATATAACGAAGTGGCATCCTTTCTTTTTCTCAACCACAGAATGCAGAAATATGAGGGAAATTAAAAGCATTTTAAATCTTTTGCACCAATGTGTATACTGGGATTCTGTATATTAGCCTCTTCCCAGACTGGAGACCAATCAACAATAAAATAGCAATATAGCCATCATTTCGAATCGATATGAGAAATTTATACAAGCATCTTGAAGTTTAAGAAACTCATAGGACATGTTCCTTGGGGTCATACAAGAAAAGCATGCTCACACAGAGATTTGGGCCTGTGTTCTTTTCTGTAATCATCACATAATATGGGACTCCTTATACACATTCTATTTTCTCTATGCAACAACATTAGCTTAATAATCATTGGTGAACTTGGGACACCATACAATGATCTTATAGCTTTATACATTGCTGTGAATGCATGTTAATCACTGGTAAAAATGAAGGCAACCAATAGTTTATTAAATAAAGAAAGAAAGCAGCTCAAAGACTTTTTATGAAAAATATAGCAAGTATGATGACTTGTTATTAATTGGAAAAATGAGGTAAAACTTTATGAAACCAAAAAGTTCCCAAAATCTTGTCTAGCCTCTGCAGTATAATAGGTCTATAGTAGTTTAACTAGGACAGAAGACACAAAATCACTGACACTAATCAATTCATGTTCATATATAACCAAAACGTTACAATTTTTCTACCCAGCATATGAGCTAAACTTTAGTAGTAGAAAGCACATTGTAGCAAATGATAAGTATTCTTGCTATACTATAACTCTATGAGCAGGAATGCATCAGTGCTTGTCAGAAAAGATGAAGCCAGCAAGCTTGCAATGTTTTCAGTGGCTAAGACTACAATATTTTGTTTTATTTAGCTACTGAAGACGCAAATGAAAGCAAATAGACCATAAAATATTGGCAAGAAGCTAACTCACCAAAGTATACCAGACTATGAATGTTGTCCTTGCTGTATCGCTTAAATACATTGCTTTTTATCTCAGCAAAGTTATTGGATACCAGCAAAGCCAACAAGGCATTATTGTGAGCAACTATGCAGGTTGACAAAGTAATTGCCTGAGCTAATAAGATAAATGAATGAATAAGTATGTATAGTCAAGGAATCCATAGGTTATCCATGAAAAATGGAGGGAATTTTTTTTGGTTGAGAAAATGATAATTTCCAAATTAAGGATATTTGAGGCTGCCACAGCTAAAGCTTGGTCGCAAATGAATCTCCATATCCAGAATCTCATGTTTTCTGGTGGACAACTGGCAAGCCCCTCTGCCGAGTTAAATAGAGTTTGCAATACATCTGGGTTAAAACTTTGACAGAGTTTATCAAATATCTGTATGGAGAGACAAAAACTGTTATGCATGAGTTACAGGTAGAACACAATAACAAATAATGCACTCAAGAGCATATCAAGTTGACAGACCACAACCACCATGGCCTGTTCATCATAGATTAAGCATCCTAACAAGGTAGAATGTATGAATGAGTCAGACTATTAACCCCAGCTTAAGGTAATAACTGTTTACCAGCCAGGGCATAAGATGCTATGTTTCATCTATTTTAAATTTTCCCTTTGTTGGTCCAATAGGTACACAAAAAGTAACTCTCTATAGACACAAGTATTACAAGATCATAAACTTTAATTACCTCCAACACATTGTACACCACATATAATTTGATTGTTCCTTGACCGCGGATCATGTGATATATTAAGCTGATATCTGAGGCAAGAAAATAAATAAATAGTACAATTAGTATACTACATCCAACTCTTGCTCTAATTAATGGGATCAGTCATCAGATTGTAAGAATGCCAACATATTGGCTGCAATAAGACACTACGTGAGAGAATAACATAATTGTATTGTTAACTAACCTGTTTGCTCCAACAGAGTGACTCCACAAGCCATTATAGTAAAACACCCAAAATCAGACAGCTCTGCTGCAGATGGCCTCTTAAACTGCCTGCCACAAGTATGGTTAGGTTATGTTTTGAATATCACATTTATTATGATTTAACCAAACACACGAAGAAAACCAAAAAAACGCAGCATGGAAACTGAGTTACACTAGTGGCTCGGACTTCGAAGCACTGGAAGGACTCAGATTGTTTAAATGGAATGACCCAATTTTATGACATGAATGGAGAAGGGAAGAGTGAACAAAGAAAACTAACCTTGAATGTAGAAGCCTCCAAAGAGTCATTACAATTCTTGTTGGCATGATAGTGAGCAATGACAGAAATGAATCAAAACAGACAAAAAAACCAACGTCTATAAGCTGCAACAAAATTGGTCATAGTTGAGACACAGTTTTATACACATGTTATCAAATCAAGGGTCCAGAAAAAGATAGCTGCTTAAAATACCAATTCACATCTCCATGGTAAGCGGAAGATGGTGTCATAAACTCTCTCTCGTTCTTTCTCATTGCCAAGTGTTGTTGTGCTCCGCAATGAATTCCCATTAGACATCTCTTCCATGAAGTACTTGACCGGCGACTTGTCCACTGAAAACAAATCTGAGGGAAATGTTTTTGAACAATTATTTTTAAAGACAGAGGAAGAAGAAGAATTTAAAATCAAACACAAATTGTATGAGAGAAACAAATACAAAAAAAAAAAGGCTCACAATTTGGATCTTCGGCCATGAGTCGCTTCCAATCCAAAGACTCGGCGGTCTGCAATTTCGGGACCGCGTTCCCATTTGGCTCGCTTCTCTGCTTACTCACCGAACCCGCCTCCACTCCACTGTCCTCCTTGTCCTCGGCTTCAATGCGGAACGACGTCGTTTGCGTTTCACCGACAACTCCTCCGGCGCTCCCATTGACAGGCCTCTGTCTCAGTTCCGCCGTGCCACGCAATTTCTGAAACTCCGGATCGCTGACCTCCGTAGTGGCAGGGCACAGCACGGTCTGACTGTAACTGAATTCCAATCCGCTTCCGTTAATCCCGCTGGTTTCTCCTTTTTTGCTACTGGAATTGTGAGGGAAGGAATTCGAAACGGTGGCGTTTGTCGGGCTTTCGGGTATGGAGCTGTGGGTGGTGGTGGTGTTCTTCTTCTTCTTCTTGCGTTTTCGTCGGGCGGGCTTGTCGTTGTTGTGCTGATTGGATTGGATTGGATCTGAGTTGGATCGGTAGAAGATTGCTTCTTCTTCATCGAGGGAGCCGTTTCTGCTCAGAATATCGAACGAGAGATTTCGGCCGGTCGATTTCAACGCCATGACCTTGAGAGCTTGTTTTTTCTCCTTCAGTTTATTGGGACATTTTAGAATCGGAGAGATTCATACTGGAGTTGTTTGTGAATTATAATAATAGGAAGTGAAGGAGCGAAAGAATGAAGGACACCGAGATTCAGAGACAGACACTCTGCTTTTCTTCTTTTGTTAGTTTTTGAAGTTTATTCCTGTTTTAGGTGCCGCTGGGCTCTGCCATCTGAATTCTTCAACGTGCTGGCTGGCTGGCTCTTGGCTGTTGTTGTTATGTTACACACTGTGCTGTGCATCTGGGTTGGGTTTCATTGTTTGTTTTTTTTTTTTTTGGGGGTAAGGGTTGGGGTTTCATTTCATTTGCGTAAATTTCCCAATTTACACGCTATCCGATCCTGTCGCACGCTAGCTATGTGCCACTGTGACATGCCACATGTTTAAGAAATATTGATGAATTATTGGGCTCTCTTTTTTACCTTTCTTTTATGAGGAGAATTGGGCTATATACCTCTCTTTTTTAAAACTCAACTTTTTATCCAGATATCTCTCAAATAAAAAATTATTTAAGAGATACTCTTTAGAACTAACAAAATTAATAAATACGGTGTTTTAAGAAATTATTTAAATTTTAATCATTAATTGAATGGTCAAATGATATCGGATTTAAGTGATTTTTTGTAGAAATGATATTTGAATGAATATCTACAAAATAGACAGTTTGAATTAGTGAAATACAATGTGGAGTGAGCCCTACAAAAGCATCCCTTAATAGAAACTCTCTGTAAATAAACTTATATAAATGAATGCCTTTCAAACTTAAGGCCAATTTAAGGCCAACAAGTAATTTTTTTTCTTTTTTCTTTTCTCCTCCATTGTTGGGAGGCTGCCGTGATATGTTTCCTTACTTTATGTTGCTTTTAGTTTTAATTTTCTATTTTGATTTTCTGATGTAGGATGATGATTATGTTACTCGTATTGTGGTTTCTGTGTGTAAATTAAAGAGTGTCCAAGATTTCTTTTTCTTTTTTTAAAAAAAATTTATTTTCTTTCCTTGTGTTTGATTTAGGCGGCAAATCTTTCTTCTTTTGGGCAAAATGGTTGGAGGATGATGTCCTTCCATTATATATGATTTTATTTTATGTAAAATAACCCTCAAGCTCAACATATCTTTTGTATAAAGCCAATGCCCATGCTAGCGGTTTACCTTCATTCCTAACTTTTTATTCATCCTCAGTTATTTCTTTAAAAATAAGAAGAAAATAAACAAAAAACACAATTTGATTCCATCTGTCTTTTATTTTTTTAAATTCAATCTGATTTATAAGCATAATTATATGTAGCTTTCTTCACATCTTCGATCTTGGACTCTTAAGATTTTATTATACAAGTGCAAGCCCAAATTTGGGGTTGGGGCACTAAAATCATAACTGCACAAGGACGAGTGTTTTACAACAGGCCCAAACTCGATCCACTGTCCGTGGGAATTGGGAGTGAGACACTCAGACAGCAAGCAACTAGTCTACGACATTATTCTAGTCCGGAGACTAGTCGTCGGTGAGGAAAAATATTGTGGGCTTTTTTGGTTCAGTGATATCCACCGTCCCCTCCAACATCTTAGCCACCTTCCCCATCGACGGCCTCAACTCCGGTCGATCCTGCAGGCACCACATGGCCGTTTTCACCATGCGATTCACCGTATCAAAGTGCAGCCGGCTATCATAAGAATGCTTGATCTGACGGTCTAAAATGTCCTCCACGTTCATCTCCTTAAACACCTTATCAAAAGCCCATCTCGGAAAATACCAGTCCTCGCTCTCGATCCTTGACCCCTGGATCTCGTTGTTTCTGACCCCACTCACAAGTTCCAACAAAACCATCCCGAAGCTGTACACGTCTGCCTTGGGTGTGATCGGGTCCATCTTCACCCATTCGGGCGCCATGTACCCGCGGGTCCCCTGCATCCGAGATATGGTCACCATGTCCTCTTTCTTCTTCAGCTTCGCCAACCCGAAATCCGATATCTTGGGGCAAAAATCGTCACCCAAAAGTATATTCTCCGGCTTGATATCACAATGCAAAACCCACTCCAAACACTCCTCGTGAAGATAAGCAATGGCTCTCGCCACGCCCAATGCAATCCTGTACCGGATCCCCCAATCCAGTATCGGTCTCTGACCATTATCCACCAAAACACCCGTTTCTTCCTCAGGCTCCGAAGACACAACCCGACCCGGTTGGAAAAGGTACTTGTCGAGGGACCCGTTAGGGACGTACTCGTAGACTAGGATCCGTTGACCTTTCTCAGCGCAAAAGCCCCATAGGCGTACCAAGTTGAGGTGGTGCATCCGAGCAATAATGGTCACCTCAGCCCAAAACTCAGCGTCGCCGCCGGTGACATGCTTCAAACACTTGACGGCCACAACGCGCTGGTCGCTCAGCTCTCCTCTGTAAACATCGCCGAAGCCTCCTCTGCCTATGAGATTTGAGAAGTCTTTCGTGGCGGCTTTGAGCTCGGCGTACGAGAACCGCTTGGGCCCGCCGGCGGGAAGGAACTCCAGACCCAGGGTACGGGCCATGTCTCTGTACTTGATGTATTTCTTTATGAAAGCCCAGAAGAAAAGCACCCCGGAGATCAGCTCAGCTGCAAAAAGGGTACAGATGATCACAATGTTTCTTGTCGTTGTGTTGGATTCTTGTGGCGGTAGAGGGAGGCTTATCTGAACGGGACATGTCGTTTCTAGCAACTCCGTCATCCCGGTGAACTTGGTCGGGTCTGCTTCCGAGTTGTCCACCCGAAGAAACATAGCGGTTTCGGTGTCCGGAGACCAGTACCCGTATAATAATCTATCGAGTTGAAGCACACAGTAGCCTTTGCCGTCGTATTTGAACATGAACCCGAGACAATTGTTTTTAGCCAAACACCTCGATTCACAAACACTGAAATTAGTGGCTGGCCAATTGGTTTGGTTCGACCCACCTGTGAAATTGACATAATCAAGCCGTAGAAATTTGGTGTTGGCAAGATTCGTGAGCTCAATTTTCCTTTCGCATCCACTATCTTTGATTCCACCGACGGATTCTTTAAACCCAGGTGGGCATACACAGTCCGAAGAACTCGAACCATCGCTGACACATATGGCATTAGGCCCGCACATGCCGTGAACTTTGCACAATTCGTACCCTGCTTGCCAAACGACGGTCCATTCTCTAGGGTTCTGATCGAAACTGTAAATTCTGAGATTCCCGTCGTCGTCTATGGTCAATCTTCGAGATCGGTTCAGCCCAAAATCGGACGTAACGAATGAATCTCCATTTTCCTGCTGCAGTTTTCCGGTGGAGTCCAGCATCCGGAAAGCGTTGTCTATGGGTTGATAAACGTCGGTCTGATTGAAAACTAATTTGCTTGCATTGACGAAGCTGAACTTGCCATTCTTGGAGAAGAGAGTAATGTTAGTCCCTGACATAATCTGGTTTGGCAATATGGTATCGGTTGGAAAATCAAAACTCTCCCACTTGCCAAAGATCAAATTACCATCGTCGCGGAGGACGAGTTTGGTGGTGTTTGGATTCTGTGAGTGAGGTCCTGGCCACAAGTTTACATTTCCACCAGCGGAGGAGTTGCTGAGACGGAGCACGCCGGCGGCGGTGACGACAAGGCTTGCCGTGAGGCCAACCGGAGTCTTTGGGTTGGCGGACCAAACGACAGAGTCTCCTATGGAGATGTTGCGGTACCAGACTGAGAAGTTGAAGAGATTTGGGGAAGTGGGTAGGGGAAGAAAACCGGCGGCGAAGACCAAGTTTGGGGAGAGGAGGGTTTTGTTCTGCTGAGCTGGAGTCCATGGGGAGTCTGTGATAGAGAAGGCGGAGAGCTGGGCTGAGCATGGTGGCGGGTTTGAGACGATGAAGGTGATAAAGATGAGAAGAGGAAGGAGGAAGGGGGACATGGTTTTGGGATTCGTTAATTCGTTAATTCATTAATTCCATAGATTTTCTGCGCGAATTGAGATGATGTGGGGATTGGAGGTGGAGGGGAAGTTTGAATGGTGGTATTTTAATTGCGGCCGACGCAGGTTTGAAAGACTTGTCTGCGTTGACTTGGAAATTTGGAATTGGGACTGACTGCGAGGTTTGGCACTGAGCAATGAGAAAGTTGAATTCCAACAGTGAGCCCGCCACTAGTTGATGTATTTATTTGTTAATAATACAACTAATCTTAATTCATTAAACACACAAGTTGGAAAGCAAAGCAACAAAACAGAAAGGAGTAATAAATTGCAGGTCTAGAACTACAAAACAAACGTGTCTAACTATCTTTGATTGTTGGGTCAATCAATTTCGTGTTTGCCGTGAAACTCACGATCTTCAATCGAGAGGTGCCTTGTTGACCTGGGCTGGACTTGTTTCTGCTGCAGAGCCACATATGTGTTCTGGTCAGATCCGCTCAACAGGAAATGCCGTCTAAGGAAAATACCTTACACATTTGGAGCAACTTTACCTATTTGCCTTTATTTATAGCAAGGGAGAGATAGGGCAGTTACTATTCACGTAAATAGTGGTTGTCTTTGCAAAGAGTATTTTGTGTTTCCATCTATTGTCATGGCTAAGGGCAATTACTATTCATTTTTTTTTGTTTTTTTTACAACTTTTTTAATGAAAATAATTAATTTGGATAATATTTTCAGATAAAATTTTCGGGTTCCTACGTGTCAAGACTATTCATAATCAGATAAAATTTCCGGATAAGATTTTTAGATTCAAATTTCGGATGAATTTCAAATTTCAAATTTCAAATTTCAGATAAATTTTTGGGTTCAAATTTCGAATGAATTTCAAAATTCAAAATTCAGATAAATTTGGGTTTAAATTTCGGATGAATTTCAAAATTCAAATTTTATATAAATTTGGGTTCAAATTTCGAATGAATTTCAAATTTCAGATAAAATTTTCATCCAATCAAATCAAGCCACGTGGCATGTCTATCTTGCAAAAATTTTCAATAAAACCAGAGACTGAGCTCATACCTCTCACACCATATCTTTCTATATTTTCATTTCTCAGAGTTTAGATTTCATACTTCATTCATTCTCAATGAAAAATTGTAGGAGATGCTTGAAGAGGCAAGAGCGAGAAACAAATGAGAGAAACTGTAGAGCATATGAAATTAATGAGTTGCAGAGACAAGTCGATGAACAAGTTCTCATAGCAGTGGCTTTCCAAGACAAAGAGAACCAAGGTCGTTGCTGTGGTTCACAAGTCGGCCGCCGCTGGAATGTGGACAGATATAGGCATTCTCGGGGTAAGAATCTTTTGGAAAATTATTTATCCCAACTTCTTTGTACTTTGATGTTGATTTTCGAAGGCGATTTAGAATGCAACCTCATTTGTTCAATAAAGTCATGCATGATATTTGCAATTATGATGCATACTTTGTTCAAAAGTGTGATGCTACTGGGGTTTTGAGGCTTCTTCCGGAGCAAAAGCTTACAGCTGTTATACAAATGTTGGCGTATGGAGCATTTGCTAATCAGGTGGATGAGATTGCTCGGATGGGGAAGTCCACTACGTTGGAGGCTTTGGTAAGATTTTCTCAAGCAATTGAAACTCTGTACACTATGGACTACCTGCGTAGACCTACTCCCAAGGACCTCCAATGACTTCTACAAAAAGCCGAAGCTCGAGGATTTCCAGGAATAATTGGTAGCATCGACTGCATGCATTGGCAATGGAAGAATTGCCCAACTGCCTGGCAATGTGATTACGAAAATAGAAAATGCCAAAAAAGTATCGTCCTTGAAGCCGTTGCTCGCTTGAACACATGGGTTTGGCATGCCTTCTTTGGAGTTGCAGGATCCCAAAATGACCTCAACGTGTTGGGTCAATCCCCGGTCTTCAACGATGTATTGAGAGGCCAGGGCCCCAATATAACCTATCAAGTCAACAATACAGTGTACTAGACGGGCTATTATCTAGCTGACGGCATCTACCCGAGGTGGACCACTTTTGTCAAATCCATTCCGAATCCCCAATCCCAGAAGCAAAAATTATTTGCTACCTATCAAGAGGGATACAGGAAAGATGTCGAAATGTGTTTTTGCATCCTTCAAGCTCGGTGGTTGATTATTTGAGGTGCGGCTCGTATGTTTGATGAGGAGATCCTCAGAAGCATTATGATGACTTGCATCATCTTCCATAATATGATTGTGGAGGATGAGTACGATTATGATGCTTTAGAGGTCTACGAACCGTATCCAATGAACACGCTGACAGGACCCGACCCGATTTCCGCTTTGGAATTCGAGCAAAGTCCTGTGCGTGTCCCACACCTGGCGAATGTCGGGCACAAATGACCTTTTTACCCTTCTCATTTCAAAAGCTTTTTTAAAATTTCCCTTAGACTTCTGCCAAACATTCGGCAGAATCTCCCCTGTATTTTGACTAAACCCAAAGTCTTCCACCTGTCAAACAAGCTCAAATACCACACCAACTGCTAGAATATCTCAAATAAACACTTTCCAACTTGGTTTGTCAATTTAAACTAGGTATCAGAGCATTTCTACAAGTTTACAGAACTTTGACAACAAAATCTTACGTTTCTTGGCGGTGCGGAAGCTAAGAGTGGCTCGGTGGTGGATCCCTGCGCACTTCTACGACCTGGGAGCGAAAAACAAGTTTAAAGTTGTGAGTGGACAAAAATAAGGTTCTTAAAAACAAGTTAGAATATAATAATAACCCCCGTTGTAAAATAACTTAATAAGTAAGGCTAGAGTTCAACCGTGTTTAATATAAAGTATTCTTCCGAAGATATATATAACCGTATGTATATAGATTTGTAAACCTGAACAATTATATGAAGAGATAAAACATGCACGTATATTGAGAAAACTGATATAAGATGATTGAAAACAATAGCTGCATAAAAGTGCTCAAATTACTTTAAAACTACCACCTAAGTGTACCCCTGAAAATCCGTCAATTCCCCTGACAGGTCTCGGGCGACACGCAGTCTACCCGAGCCGCAAACTGGCGAAATCAGGGGACTATGATCAGCCTGATCCGCCGGCAGGTCTCGATGACACCAAGTCTACTCGAGCCGCTCTGGCAGGATATAGGGGACCGTAGTCAGCCTGATCCGCAATCCTGGCAGGTCTCGGGGACACAGAGTCAGCCGAGCCGCAATCCTGGCAGGTCTCGGGACACCAAGTATGCCGAGCCGCAAATCCTGGCACTCACGGTCCGAGCATCCCCGAAACTCATGAGGCAAAGTCAAGTGCACTGACGTAAACTAAAATCGGACTGGATGTCCGTAGACATCAGTCCAATTCTGGGTAATCACCAAATAAAGGGTGGGTACATGGTGGTTCTAAAATAAACTATTTTTAGAAAAATCTAATAACTCACTGCCTTTTTGTGAAACTGAAATTTAACTGCTATCTCCTCTGGTAGAGTTCTCAAACTCTGCTTTTTATATTACGGGAGCTTCAGTAACTAAGCAACATGTAAATCAACGCATTTTACAGCACAAATCATGCTCGAAATAAACAGTTCATAAAACTTATTCAAGGTCAAATAATAAAATTAGCTATTATAAACTCCTTCATAAAATCTTATTTGTATAAAATCAATATAAAATCATTTAGGTAAACTTATTTATATAAATCATTTATATAACTCATTTATATGAAATCATTTATGAAAGAAAGTCCACTCACTGCTGGTCCGAGCTAGCTGGACCTCTTGAAGGTCCCTCCTGTGGTTCTGTCGGGCCTCTGGTGCCTGATTACCCATAAAGATTAAATTAATAAAACTGCTCAATAAAAGAATTAAATTAAACACCCTGCCCCCGGCTCCTAGAAATACGTGCATTCAAATCCAAGTTACTCCTGAGCCCACATTAGCTTTTTAGACTCTTAGATCAGTTTTGGAAGACGCGACGCTTAGTTAAGCGATAAGCTGTCAGATCGGCCGACCCGGGACCCTGCGGGTCCACAGCCTCCGATGGCCAATCTGGGCTTCTCTAAAGGTTCCTCATAGAGAAGGAACCATGTTCCGCGAATTTGGTCCGAAACGGACGGTCGGATTAGCCAAAATCGCGTTATCGCTTAAAATCCAAACCCTAGCCCCAGGGTTCGCTATTTCGGAGTATCCGGGACTCCGATTCGCAATCCGTCGAATCCTACACGATCCTAGAATCTTGTAGTACGACATATCCAAAATTGAGTACGATCCAACATTTTGGCGACAAGGATCGCGTCATATGAAAAACTCGTTCGGGGCTCAAACGAACTCCTACGCTCTCGTGACGACACGAGGATCACAAAACTACACAGAGTCACTTCACCACCCTCGCCCACGGGCTGCCACACGCGCGGGCAGATTGGTTGTCCAAAGCGATTTTTGGGTTGCCGAAAAATCTCTGAACCAAGACTCCAAACTCCTATCCTAGGTAAAACACCCCATTTGGAGTCACTTTTGTTCTTGGACATACCCCAAAAAGTGACCGGAAATGGCCAATCACGGCGGCCGAAGTTTCGGCCAATTTTCAAGTTGAAAATCGAACGTTCTAGAGCCAAAATCGATCGAAACCCATGCATCCATCAGTTAGGACACGAAAAATAGCTGAGAAACCATACCTTACTCGATCGATTTGGTGGAGAATTGAGGAAGAACAAGGAGCTCAAAGTTCAAACTGGAAAATCGGCAAAAATGGCAGATTCCGGCGAGCTCTGGCCACGGCAACAGCGGCGACGGGTCAGGAAAGGACGGCGGTTGAGTGGTGGTCAGTTTGGTACCAACGGCGGAGATCGACTCCACCTGTGGCGGCCGGGGCGACGTCGAGAAGAAGGAGAGGTCGCGGCATGGGGCGAATCGGGAGGAGAGAGAGAGAGAGAGAGAGAGAGAGAGAGAGAGAGAGAGAAGGAGAAAAGGGATAAAAATCAGACTTTGTGACCAAATTACCATTTTGCCCTTCGCGGTATTTTGATCGTATCTTCTTCATTACAACTCCGATTCGAGTCTACTCCGTGTCTACGGACTCGTTTCGCCGTGCTCTACGCAATGGCGTAAGCGGAATTGCCAAATTATTTCCCGATCAAAAAGTCACTTTTTTTCCTATTAAATAATGTGAGGGCAAAATTGTCTTTTTGCTAGAAGATATTAATCCTACTTTTTAGATATTTTTGTTACTTTTTTGATATTTTGTTTTGAGTTATTACACACGCCATTGACACGGATTTATGAAAGGCCCATGGGGCCAAGTGGAGAACTGTTTGGGCCGGGACCGTTGGTGAGGGATGGTCATTTGATGAACCGAATGATAGATTGATATACAGAGATGCAATCTTCATATATTCATGAAATGCGTCAAGTTCACTTGATAGAGCATCTATGGCGGTGAAAGGCAATGAAGATGAATGATGGAGCATAGATGCTTTGGTTATGTTTTATTTAGTTATGGTTAGGTTGTATTGTATTTTTATTTATTATGGTTTGGTTGTGGTTTGTTATTATTATTGTGCCTTATTTGTAGTTTTTTTTATTTTTATTTTGTTTTGTTTGAAGTATGGAATATGTTGAATAAAAAGGTAATTTATTGAATGCTTTGTTTATTAAATAAAGAAATCTAATACAAGTCATTATGAATTACTACTACTAAAATAAAATACATGAATTACAACAACTTTAATAGAAAACATGAAAAATACAAATACATAAAAGGTATGCTAACTAATTTAATGGTTTCCATCATTTAACCAATCCGTGTTGCTAGGCCCATCATCCCGAAAAAGTCTTCTTTTCATAACATCCCTTCGTTCTAGCTTCCAAAATTGTTTTGTTTCAGGGGACATATGACTTGTATCCATCGCCATAGTTTTCCGATCCGTCTTGTCCATATCTTTTTTGCGCAAATACTCCATTTCTCGTGCATACTCAGCTTGAAGGGCCAACTCGTTATCCTGGCGTTTCTGCTCCATTTCAATTCTTATGCCGTTTTGCCTTGCAATTTGCTCCAAAAAACTTTGAATTATTATTGCATGAATTGCCCGCTTTCTTTGCATTCGCTGCCTTTCTGCCAATGGGCCTCGGCTCCTTTTCGATGAGTGAGTCTTGACTCATAGGGGAATCGAGAGGTGAATCCGATGTCATTGAATCACGGAGTGGCGTCTCGTTTAACACAACGGCGGGACCCGCCGGAATAATTATGAAGCGTTTGCAATATTTCACCACCTCCCAACATTCATGATGGTTGAAACTTTTTTTGCCACCTCCGGTTGCACCGAACCACATTTGTGCTTGAATCATCTATTTAACAAAAAAAAATAGAAAATGCAATAAATATTTAAAATATATTCGATATGCATGTAACAAATAAAATAATAATGGAAATGCAATTAACCTTACAAATAAATTAGAAGTGCAAGAAAATTAAGAAACAATTGGAAATGCAAGAAATATTAACAACATATTGAAAATGTAAGAAATATTAACAAAATATTGAAAATGCAAGAAATATGGACAAAATATTTAAAATGAAAGAAATATTAACAAAATATTGATAATGCAAGAAATATGAACAAAATATTTAAAATGCAAGAAATATTAACAAAATATTGATAATGCAAGAAATATGAACAAAATATTTAAAATGCAAGAAATATTAACAAAATATTGAAAATGCAAGAAATATTAACAAAATATTTAAAATGCAAGAAATATTAACAAAATATTGAAAATGCAAGCAATATTAACAAAATATATATATTAGGAGATTAAACTTAATAAAACAAAAATTATAAAATACTTACCTCGTTAGTACGATTTTCCCGCTTCTATAGTTGTCCATCGCTTTTGCTAGGGCATCTCTCCATTTTTCCAACTCTTTTATTGAGAATTTTCCACCTACTAGATAATGTCATCTCCGTACGAGTAGACCCCGGAATTTTTTCACAAAATTCGGCATGAATTTTTTTCCACATATGAAAAAATTTCATCTCATTGCCGGACACGGGACAATGACAAATTTGGAGCCAAGCCTCACACAAGGAAACATCTTCCATGGTGCTCCAAGCCCCTCCGGTTTTGATAGAAGAAGCCATAAAAATATGAAATAAAAATACAAGGTGAAAAAGAGGAAAATGTTGAGTAAAGAGTGAATAATAGTAGAAGTATAATGAAATATATGAGGATTGGTGTTGAAAGTGAAAGGTATTGATAGGTATTTATAGAAGAAAAAAAATCTGAATTTTTTAGAATTTTAAAAAAAAAATTTCAATTTTTTTTCATAATTTTATTGCCCAAAAAAGGCCAGCCGTTGGATTGGATTCAGATATGTTGATCGGAGGGCTGGGTGCGCGACACGTGGCATCTTCACGTTGGAACTGACACGCGCCAATGGTAAAAAAAATTTGAACGCCCTCACTGACGTCAGCGCCCGCGGGCTTCAGCGCGGGCTGAACTCGCCTTCGGGCTGGCCCGAGTTGGTGGGACCCACAAGCCCCCAGGGCTTGGGCTGGTTGCTGGAACGAAATTTTTTTCCCCCCCTAGCCTCGGGCTCGACTTGCCCGTTGGACTTGCTCTTAGACAGAGGATATGGGCATAAAAAATAATAAATAAATTACTAGAGGGTGTTTAATTTTCTTTCATTAATTACTTTAGATTTTTTAAGTTAAAGCGTTTGTTAACTCGCAATATAATCAACTTAAATCACTCAAACCTACTATGCAATGCATTTCTTTCCTCTCTTTTTTTTGTTGTTAAAATAATAGATGATTGACTAAATAAACTTTTTACAAAGTTTCATTAAAAATTTCCATGTATTTATCACAATTGTCGTAGTTTTTATTCAATTTTTATTGATATTGATATTTTCTTAATATTTCCGTATTTTTGAACCACCATTATTTCCGAAACCCTCAATATTTAATATTGAACTTTATCTTCTTTAGGGAGAAGAAATCTATGCAGGTAGGATAGATCTGATAGAACATCACCCTGGATAAAATTATAGGTGGTCAATCAATACTAGAAAATGTGCATTCCACATTGAATTGATGCCTATATATATCTAGTATGTGTGGATTGTACATTGAGTAGATGTGCTACCGGATGTTTGAACGGTCAGGCTCATTTGTCATTTTTTTTCTTTTTCTTTTTTTTGTCACATTGGGGTTTGACGGGGTGCGCCATGGTGGGGAAGGGGAAGCTACCACCACTGTGGTGGAACCCATTGGCCCAGGCTCATTTGTCTTTCATCTCTGTTTATATCATTATCTTCTAAACTTTTGATGCATGAATTAATGGAAGAGAAAAACCTAATGCAATTTCCATTCTTGGCGTAAGAAGCCAAATGCTTATCTACATCTTGTCAAGCATCTTTGTCAATTCCCCACAGGAATTCACTAAGACCAATGCAAGTGCAAGACCATTCAACACTAACTCCATCCAACAAGCTATAATAATAGCCTACATACATACATTACAAAGTAGAATGCTTCAACAAGGCCTGCATCCATTGCAGTAGTTTATGTAAACAGGGCATGCCAACCAGATTTATACATGAGCAGTGGAAACAACAATGGTTTCTATATCAGAAACCATGCCTCAAGTAGAAACAAATCCACTAATAGTCACTAAGTCATGATATAAAAAGTCAAGTACCAAAATAATTCGTATCGATACAAGTACAACTAATGTTTACCACACATAGAGAATAAACTTTGTTCAAATTACAGATGCACTTGGGATATGATATTTTATTATTAACTAACATTGTTAGCTCTGGCTTACTGGTGTATGAAAACACAAAAAACCAAGTTCCTAGCTCTGAATGATGTTGAATTCTCTGTAGAAGAATCTTTTGCAGTAAACTAATCGACCGAAGATGAAATCAAGAAACCCCTTTGGAGTTATCTCAGTACATCTTTCTGCATGCATCACAGAGTTGTCTCTTGTTGCATATATTGATTAGCAGCTGGCCTCCTTCTTGTTGTAGCGTCGATCTTACCAAAGACAAGTTTGTCATTGTATACACAGAAGCCAGAAAGCAACTCTTAACTCCCAGGACATGTGGTGTGGTGTGGCTATATTAATTTTAGGCTAATTTCTCATCCTTGAATAAACAAACCCTCCTCCTGCCGCCCCAAGCTCTGTTCCCTCTGTCTCTCAACATGCAGAGGCGATTTCGGCAAGTCTGCACTGCTCTAAGAGAGCACAGCTCTGTGAGATATGCCAAGATTGCCACTGTTGGAGGGTTCTGCAATGTTGAACTCATTATCGTAAAAGCTACAGCTCCTGACGACTTGCCATTGCCTGAAAAATACATTCAGGAGCTCTTGAAAATCTTCTCCATCTCTCCATCTTCATTGAGAGAATTTTCACTCAGCTTCACTCGCCGTTTTGGCAAGACTCGCTGCTGGCGGGTTGCACTCAAGTGTCTAATCCTCCTCCACCGTCTGCTTCGTGCTGTGCCTGAAGACAGCCAGTTCCGGTCTGAGCTCCTTTGGACACGATCCAATGGCCTGATGTCTCTCAGTCAGTGTCACTTCCGTGATGATTCATCCTCGGCATCTGAAGATTACACAGCCTTTATTAGATCCTATGCTCGGCTCCTTGACGAAGCCCTTCATTGCTTTTGGTTGGATAGCAAGCCAGCCTACAATCAGCAAGAACATCACTGTCAAGAATATGCAGAAGAAGAAGAAGAAGAAGACGAAGAAGAAGGGCAATTTGAGAGCTTACCAAACAAAATGACAGAAGTTGGTCGAATGCTTGAAGTGTTGCCACAGCTGCAAAGCCTCATTGACCTTGTCATGGACTGCCGTCCCACAGGAGCAGCAACGAAAGCTTTCCTCGTCCAGTTGGCTATGAAGCATATCATTAGAGATAGCTTTATGTGCTACATAATCTTTCGGAGGGAAATTGTTATGGTTCTGGACAGCCTGTTTCAGATGCCATACAGGAGTTGCATATCAGCATTTGGTATTTACAAGAAGGCAGCTGTCCAAGCAAATCAACTCTGTGAGTTTTATGAGTGGTGTAAGGCAATGGGGTTCTGTGGAGCATATGAATATCCCTTCATAGATCAAATCCCACATATTCAAATTCATGCTCTCGAGAATTTTCTCAATGGCATGTGGCAGCTGACAGAGTCCTCTTCTACACCAACTTCTTCACCAACTTTATCAGCATCAGTGCCATCATCTTTCGTCGAGTACTCTAGCTCGACTTCAACAGAGGACGACATTAATAAGGATCATATCCTCGTTACGACGAAATGGGAGAAGCCCTTAATTCAGTTTGATAGAGGTTCTAACGAGGAGAAGCCATTAATTCAGCTTGATAGAGGTTATGACGAGAAGAAACCATTGATTCAGTTTGAAGATGATACCGACGAGGAGAGCTGGGAGAGCCTTCTAGAAGCTTCCATTAACATGTCACCTCCGGCTGCTCAACAGAATAATATGTGCTTCAACAATAATGGAACTTATGGCTTATATGGATATTGTAATTACAGGAACGTGGTCCAACATGTTGATCAAAAGGATGCACGGCAGATGCAAATATACAACGCAAATTCTCTTAATCCTTTCTATATCAGCCACTCATCAGGCCAAACTACTTATTTATCCCCAAATCTAGCTGAATAACACTCATCACATGTAATAAGGAATAAATTAGACTTTCAGTCTTCATTTTAGAAAACTGTTTGTAGGAATTAGATTGAATATTTATTTCATTTTTTTATGTGCCCTCTTTTTTCTTTTTCTTTTTTTTTTGGGGTGTGATTCAGAAGTTCAGCACTGAGACACCTTTTTATTGGTTTTACTTCCTAATTAAGATTCAACAAAGGAAAATGATCCGCAAATGACCCACTAGTGTAGTGGTTTGGAGTATTTACTCTCTCAGGCAAGGTCCTGGGTTCGAGTCCTAGCATCCGTGTTGTGTGTGTGAGTTTAATATGCTATCGCTCCTTTCAATAGGAAAGGACCTCAAAAAAAACAAAGGAAAATGATCCAAGCGGAAACTTCTCACAAAGACAAAGCATTTATACTTCATCAACATATAAATGCAATTTTCCTTCTCAAAACCTAAGTCTAACACGAGCCGTCTTCCAAACCCTCTCTCTCGCTCAGACATAACCCGCCACCTCTCTTCTTCAATTACTCTATTTTCCTCGGTGAATTTGCAGGTGAAAAATAGCATAAGCCTTGGGATTGCCAGCTAGGGGTGGGCACGGTTCGGTTTGGACCGGTTTTTGCCTCAAATTAGAACCGATCTGATACTATTCATGCGGTTTGGTTCGGTTCGGTTTTAATTAAAAAAATTCAAAAACCGTCCGGTTCGGTTTGAACCGGTTTCGGTTCCGGTTCGGTTTTGAACCGGATTATAAAAATTATTTTTTAAAATTGTTTTGTAATACAATTCTCAACTGAAATATTATTTTTTTACTTGAAAATTAACAAATTATTCAATTTCATATAATTAATAAATATTAAAGTGAGAAAAGAGAGATATTTTGACATTGAACTTGGATAAATATTAGGTTTTTTTTAGTGAAATTAAAAATATAGCATTAAATATAAATATATATTGAAATTATATATTTTTTTAGTTTCACCGGTTCGGTTCGGCCCGGTTCGGTTTTTGAAGACATGGAACCGGATCCGAATCCGGTCCAAACCGGTCCGGTTCGGTTTTTGACCGGTTTTTGACTTTTTGGTCAACTCGGTTTTTTTCCGGTTTGGTTCGGTATGGTTCGGCTCGGATTTCCGGTTTGCCGGTTTGAGTGCCCACCCCTATTGCCAGCTTATACAGGGCCAACCTTGTAAGTCAACTTTTGTTATAATTTTCCCTTCACAAATTAACCCCAATCCAATACCACAACAATAAGGCTGCGGTTGTTCTTGCTTGTCCCTTGCCATCATATACTGGGCCAACCTTCTTCTAATATTTTATTTTCTGGACATATTGTTTGGGCTTCTATGAAAATGATCTTGTAACTAAAAGAAAAAACATTTTTTCAGATGGCTTGATATGGTACTTAAATGAGACCGTATCTTTTAATTGTTGAATTAAATTAACTAATTTGAATTCAACGGATAATAAATTTGATTCAACAATTAAAAAATATGATCTCATCAAAAGACTATATATAATGCCCTCACTATAAATCGTGATCGGAATTCAGCACCTAATGTTTCTAGGCTATGTTTCTATTCTATACTAGTGGTCCCCAGTCAGTCAAGCCCCTAGAGCTTTAACGTGACTTGCCTAATCTTTTACAACTTAAGGTTAGCTACCCACCCAAAAAATGTGCGCCATTTGTCCATGAGAAATGTGCGCCATTTGTCCATGAGAGAGTTTGGTCTCTTCTTGTTTTTGTCATGTTTTATTTGTTTATTAAGATCAGTCAATTAAGGCTCCTGGTAACTTTGCGGACACACATGAAGATGATGAGATGGCTTTCCATATTTCCAACCATTTCAAGTATTCCTCTAAAATAATTCATTGATCCGATGGTTGATTCACAATTTGCCAAGCCTCTAATTAACTTGATAGAACACACATCAAACACAAGTACTCAATTCGACCCCCAAAAAAAACACAAGTACTCCAAAGGACGAATTAAGCGACGTATACGTACTCAATATGCTCATCACCATGCACTAAATTGTTGTTGAATATTATTGTATTATCTACATTTTCCAGTATGACATGTGCCAATAGTATGTCTAAAATATATGTATTTTGTACAATGAACTGCGAAAGGGGAAAAAAAAAGAAAAAAAGATCGAAAGCGCCAACCAATGACCCTTATTTCCTATTCTCATCCTAACATTTTTATAGGTTGATGAATCAAAAAGGCCTCTTGAGCGCCTTAAAATCCATAGAATCAATGCACTTCAATCTCTCCCTGTGAATATTCAACACCTTCAACAACTCGGTGGCCTTGTCTTTGCTCCTCTCTGCACACCCTACTTGAGAAGGGCCTCCACAAGCACCCCTCCATCTTCCCTTCCCTCATATTCTTGCAAAGCTTCTGAAAAATAGGGATTTCTCACACACACACTACGAAGATGTCATAAAGTTGTGCAAGTTAATGCCCTTTCTCAGTAAATGAGTTCAAATTGATTTTTCCCTTTGTTTAAATCCCTTTTGTAACCAGCTGATCACTTTCTATACTTGGAAATAAAATTATTCAACCACATCCCTTCATCTTTGAACCACAACCTAGAAAATGTAAAAGGATTTTGACCTTTAGGTTTACGTTGGTTTAAATTTGGGCTATATATAATAAAAACTCAATTAAACAAGGGTAGGATTGAAGTGTGCCGCAATGGTAGAATGGTAGATGGAGAATAGAAAAGAAGTGCCCCAATACAGTTCAAAGATAGGTCATGTTTTGGAAGGGATAAAGATGGAGATGAGTTTTTTAGCATGAAAAACAGAGAATAGATAAGAGAGTTGAAGGAGAAAAAAATTAAAAACGTGTGAAAGTGTGTTGGGAGATGTACTGACGCTAAAACTCACATCAGTTTTCTTTCTGAAAAATTGATTTAAAAATTATTTACAGAAAACAAATTGCATTTAAAAAAATTTTGGTTTATTGTTTAGAATTATGTCCACCGTTGGATTTAATCTAACGTTAGTTGACCAAGACAGTCCTTGGTCCCCGTGGACCAGGTGAACGGGAGTGATATAATAAAAACTCAATTAAACAAGGGTACTTTAGGGTTATTCTAAACTTTAATCGAGCTAGGGTTAATTCCTCTTCATCTTCCTCTTCCATCTTCATCACTGAACTGTCAATCATAACTCCAAAGTCCAAAGTATTGTATTAAAATCTCTGAAATAACTCTCTCTCTCTCTCTCTCTCTCTCTCTCTCTCTCTTCAATTTTTGCTAAACAGACCTAATCCAAAAGTTGAATACAAATCCCTAAAATAACCAATCAAGTAAGGCTGCTCGAAGGTCAAACTGGGATGCGAACTCAGCTGGAGGCAAGTTTTATTTTTTGAGTTTCTAAACAGTTTAGGGGTTGTATTGATTTGAATTTGTTTGTTTTTTGAGTTTGGTAACAGGGTTTTGACATATTTTTCTTTGCCTGCAGGCTTAGATTCGAGTTGAGGGAACGGGTTCTTGTGTCGTACTGGGTGGGTTTTTTTGTTTTTGCTTTATTTGTGTATTTGGACCGTATATTTACCATGTTCCTTGGTTTAATGTTAGGGTTAGTGCATATCAAAGCATTCTTATTCCATGCATCACATTAATGTATGTATATGCATGTATTATCTTCCCAGCCGTTACTTCCTTGTTCTTTTGTTTCTTCGTAATACTTTCATTGTGATGTATGTACTGTTACAGGTCTAGCAATTAAGAAGCCCTATTGATTATAGGAAACATGGTTGTTACCTCGAGCACTTTCCTGTCTGGAGAATGGGCAAGTCTTCCTCTACCCTTGTGTTTTTCGTTCTGGACAAAATGTTAGAACCCATTGACCATGTCCATTTTGCTGCTGTTTGCAAGGAATGGCGTGCTCTTGCAAAAGACTATAATCACGCAACGCAACGCTGGCGTCAGCTACTTCCTATGCTCATGATCCCTACAAGATCCCAAGAAATTAAGCGAAGAATATATAGCGTTGCTGAAGGGAAAATGTACAACATTGAGTTGCCGGTGCCTTATAATGACAAGAGATGTTGTGGCTCTTGCCGTAGCCATGGTTGGTTGGCAACTATAGACCTACTAAATCAAGATCAAATAACTATAACTCTCGCAAACCCTTCTCTTAAACCAGTGGCGCCCATACGTCTTTCTCCTTTGCAGTTTGTTTGGTCGTTTTGTACAGCGAGAATTTCCTACCCAAGGTTATCTTTTCTGATCCCACATTGAACCCAGATATCTATGAAGTTATAGTGATGTACAAAAGGTGTGACAAGTTGGGAAATGGGGAAATCGGGGCTTATTCAATTTCAAAAGCAACTTGTCACCTGAAGCAGAAAAGCTACTTTATTATAGATCTGGAGATTATTATGATCCTATTGGATATCTTGTGGAATGAATCAGGGGAGACCTACTGCATGTGTTCGAAGAATTTTAACAAGGTATAAAGAGAAATACGAGGAGTTGCACACCGTGAGCTTCATGGTTTTCAAGTTGGTGTTAAATGAAGATGACGGATCGGTTATGCAACATATTCAGCTAAAAAATATCGAAGACGAGGCTCTGTTTGTGGGAACCAAATCATTCGGTCTCTGTATTGTCTTCAAACTTTCCTAAGTGCCAACCTAATTCTATATATTACACTAATGATCGGACAGATTTTGGTGACATGCGGTTACCTATTCCGCACTAGGCGATTGTGCCACCGTTCAATGGACTCCACTAGCTTCTACTTTAGTTTATCTTCGTTACAATTTACAATGGTGCCTCCATTGTGTAATGCTCAACTATTACATATACACGCGATTAAGCCTCAGTTTCTTTTTAGAGTAATGCTACTCTTATCATATTTGTATACCACATTCTCATACCACCTTATGTGGCAGATGAAATGGACAACCACATCAATTAAAAAGTATCAATAAATCATGAAAGAAAAAAAATGTTAAATTAATTTACTTGATGTGGTTGTCCACCTCATCTGCCACATAAAGTGGTATGAGAATGTGGTATACAAATGTGGTAAAAGTAGCATTATTCTTCTTTTTATGCCATTACATCATCACATGTGGCGACCTTCATTTAGTTGGACAACCTTTTTCTAGGGTTATTCATTTTATTAGTCCCTGAATTTAGACTCGATTTGCATTTGAGTTCCTCAATTTCCAAAGGCTTATTATCACAAAACATCCCTGAGGTTTACGAAACTATCAGATTGCATCCTTAATGTTTTTTTGTGTCACTTATGGTCCTCAAGGTTAGTATGTGCAATCACAAATGGTCCCTAACGTTAGGTTCTGTCAAAAACTCTATTAGTTTGCTATCGTGGCATACATATATATCACAAAACATCCCTGAGGTTTACACACTTATCACAAATGGTCCTTACGAATTTTTTTTTATAAAAATTTAAAATTCATAAAATTTTGGTTTTCTTTTTAAAATTATTTATAAATGAAAAAACAATTTATATAAAGATTTTAATCTTGAGGACCATTTATGAACTCTAAACCTTTAGTTTTTTTTTCATTTTTAAAATTTATGAATTTTAAATTATTTTTAAAAAACTTCATTAGTTTGTTGATGTGGCATATATATGGAGCCAACATCTACAATAATATAGTGTCACATGTATTTAAAATTTAATATATATTTTAAAATAATTATAATTCATAAAATTTTAAAAAGAAAACAAAAATTTTATGAATTTTAAATTAAAATTTTTTTTGTAAGGACCATTTGTGATAGGTGTGTGAACCTCAAAGATGTTTTGTGATATACATATATGCCACGTCAGCAAACTAACGGAGTTTTTGACGGAACCTAACGGCATGGACCATTTGTGATCATGCATGCTAACTTTGAGGACCACGAATGACAAAAAAAAAAAAAAAAATTAAGGATGCAATCTGATAGTTTCGTAAACCTTAGGGACGTTTTGTGATAATAAGCCATTTCCAAAATCGTTTTCGTGGTCTTTCAACTTTAGTTTCGTTAGGATAAATGGTTATGCTATCAATTTTGTTAACTTTTTTTGTTAAAAGCAGGGGTAAAATGGTAGTTTTTATATTAAAACAAAAAATGAATAAAAAAATTATATCTTTAAAATAACAATAAAAGACAATCAAATAAAAAACCAACCAAAAAAAAAAATCAAGTTTGGGGGAGTAGAAATTGGGATAGAGGAGGAGAGAGAGAGAGAGAGAGAGAGAGAGAGAGAGAGAGAGTTTAATTTAAATTTAAATTTTTTAGTTTTTTAAATTTTTAAATTTTTATTCATATTGTAAACAATTTAATACAAAAATACCATTTCACCCCTGCATTTAACAGAAAAGTTAACAAAATTGACAGCATGACCATTTGTCCTAACGAAACTGAAGTTGAAGGACCACAGAAACGATTTTGGAAATTGAGGGACTCAAATATAAATTGGGTCTAAGTTCAAGGATTAATAAAACGATTAACCCCTTTTTCTAATATATTTTAGTATATTATGGGACTTTGTTCTCTTTTCTTTTGCTTAAATTTTTTTTTTGTTAAGTTATTTATTTATTTATTCAGATCAGTCAATTCAGGCTCCTGGGAACTTGCCAACACATGAAGATGAGGAATAGTTATCCAGATTTCCAACAATCGATGATGATCGAGTCTATGTTTTACACCCATAAGTCACAGAGTCGACACACAGGGTATTCATCCCAAAAAAATTCATTGATTCAGAGGGTTGATTCATAATTGGCCAAACAATTTTATTAAAACTCAAGTTAAGAAAACACACACACCAATCACAAGTACTCAAAGGACCAATTAAAAGACGTACGTACTCAAGAGCTCAACATGCTTATAAGATTGTTGTAGGATATTGTATATCTCTAAATTTTCAAGTATTGGTATTTTGTACAAGACTGATTAACTGTTAATATATATTTTTGAAAGGACCAACCAATGACCCTTATTTCCAATTCTCATCCTAAATTTTTTATAGGTTGATGAATCAAAAAGACCTCTTGAGCGCCTTAAAATCCGTAGAATCAATGCACTCCAACCTCTCCCTGTGAATATTCAACACCTTCAACAACTCGGTGGCCTTGTCTTTGGTCCTCTCCGCACACCCTAATTGCAAGAGCAACAACAGCTTCTGAAAGGCACCCACTTGAAGGACCTCCACAAGCACCCCTCCATCTTCTCTCCCCTCATTCTTGCACAGCTTCCAAAGAATGGATACCGAAAACTCAGTCGCCAAATCTGAAACCCGAAGTATCTTCTTCACCACAACGGGCATAGTCAAAGCATGATGGTAGGCCTTTTCCCTCCCTCCCTTGCTTCCGCAAAGTGCATCAAGAACCCCCAACGCCTTCTCGCAAATGCTTCGTTCGGCATCCACAAGGATTTCCGAGAGCAACGAGACCAATCCCATCTCCACAAGTCTCTCTTTGATTTTATCTTTCGAAAGAGACGACGTGAAATTATTGTTGACCATGTTGTACATGACGACCAAGGAGGCTTTTGTTGAAGTAGGACAAACGGGTTCTTTGATCAACTTTACCAGTGCCTCTAACGCTCCTTCGATCTCCAGCAAAGCATCAATCTTTTGATGATCGGAAGAAAGAGTCTCTTTGAGCACCAAAGCTGCGTTTCTTCTGTGGGACAAATCTCCACTTTCCAAAAACCACACCATGCAATGCAATGAAGCAGCCGAGCCAAGATAAGAGCAGGCCTCCCCATCCATTGGGAAAACTAAAGTCAAAGCCGACAAGATTTCCTCCAAGACGGCAACGTTTTGACGTTGAGAGGATGAAAGTGCAGCAAAAGCAGCGGCTAAAACGCTCCCCGTGCCACTAGCAACAACGCACCGCTTGTTGCGCTCGCTTTCTTTTGACAAGGCCTTGATCTTCCGCACCAAATCTCTGCAATCATCCGTCTTTTGACCATGGCTGGCTGCTGCTGTAGTAATTCTGGAGAGAATCTCGGAGACCTGAAGAGAAGTGATTGGGATGCGAGGGGTGGGAATGCGTTCAATGCCGAAAGACTTTTTCTGAACGCACCAATCTTGAATCATCTTGAGGATGGTGTGGTTGGGAATGGGCTCGAGACATGTGAGGGCTTGGTTGGTAATTGGGCACGTCAGGTTTCCGGCTTCTATCCACGTCTCTATGCTCTGGCGGTCGTACGTAATTCCAGTGGACAAGGTGACCGGATCTTTCATGAGGTCTAGTGAGATGGGGCAGCGGAAATGGTTTGGTATGGTCAGCTCCATCTCCACGTCGGCGGGCTCGCCTAGCTGCAGCTCCTTGGAGGCACGGCGGCCGGGCCGCAGCCTTCTCCATGACAAAGTCATGATTATTGAATTGAAAGTGTATCTGAATTAAGTTGAGTTGGTATATAGAAGGATGGTTGTTTTTGTGTTTTGTGTTGAATGAGAATGAGAATGGGTTTCTATAAATATTATGAGACTAGTTGTTGTACGTATGCAATGTTTAAAATATGGACGCGGTTCAACTTTGAAACTCAGGAAAAGGTTTTTATAATAAAATGAGGAGAAGCAGAAGGAATAATAAGATAACAAAGGCGTAACCCCAACACAAAAAAAATAAAAAAATAAAAATAAATGAGCACAAAAGCTGAGTTTTGAATATTTGACCGTTGAATGTTTGAAATGGTATAATGGAACACCGTCCGTCAAAGAGTTGGGTACTGTTTGGAATTGATCAAAGATCAAATGTTTGACTCAAAGCCAGTCAGCGCGGGTCGGTGGCCTCACGGTCGCGTCATTCATATGGAATGGATGTAAAACGGATATGCGTTTGATTAACATTCTGAGTATACGCGCAAAAAATCATATCCGTCTTCAACTACTTGGTCAAACCGTGGGTTTAGGCACTCTTTGTCTTTCTCTCCCTCTCCCTCTCCCTCGCTCTTTTAAGTCTTTAATTAATATTTGGTAAATTGACTGTTATGTATTTGAATTGTCACCAGCTAATTTAAAAACGACCAACTGATGGCAACCCAAGGACTGTCACCTTCGCTGAGTAACAAGCCGTCACTGCCTTGTATCTATCCCTCCTCTCCTCCACCACATTGCGTCGATCTCCACCACGACGTCAATGTCCAGCGACCACCACCCACGCCGATCTCCCACCCCATTGTGTCGACAGTCGATCCCTGCCACCAACGTAACATCTTCCTCACACCAATTTCCTTTTCTGGGTTGTTTTTTTGGATTAATGTTTTAATTTCAATTTCTTAAACGGATCTATTTATAAAATAAATAAATAAAAATTGAAATGTTGTGTTTAAATGATTCTATCTTTTTTATTAATTTAAATAACATTTATTAATTTTTTAACAGTAATTTAACACACACACAAATGAGCAAAAGTTGCTATAAAAAAAACACAGGATTTTGAAAAAATAAATAAAGCAATATACAGGGACAATGCATTTAATAGAGATAAATTTAGAAAATAAAAATTAGTTTACGTAATATATTAATGATATTATTTTATGTGTAAGCAAAATAACATATGTAATGAGGAGAAGAGAGAATATAAAAAAAAAAGAGATAAAAAGAATGTTGCTATAATTATTTAGAGTGAAATCATATACTATTTGTCTGCCCAAAAATTGAATAAATAATTTGGGGCTTGAGGTTGCTGACGTTGGGATGAGCCCAATAAGCAAACTAGGATGTGATTAGAGGCCCATAAGGAAGCGCCAAAAGTCAAGATTGATCAAGTTTCACAGCCCATTGCAGGTCATAAGTGTCTCAACAAGAATGACACAGCTGGTGTCGCATGGAGACAGAAAATAAATATTTATAAATAAATAAATAAAAAGGGTTAAAGAACTCCCAGTCAAACCAACTACCGCATAGAAAAGCTAGTGCAAAATTTAGTGTTAAAGATGAAGACAAGGATAAAAATAAAAGTTCAAAAGGCAGATGCTGACTTTCGACATAAACCAAACAAAAAACATCTAGAAGAAACCGTGTGCTTTATTCTTAGGCTATTATTTTTGTATTCGCATGGCAACTTGGCAAGGGATCACACAGGTTTTTTCCTTTTATTTAATACTAGCCTCGCGTATATGAAAGGTTTTTTTCAGAAAATTTTAAATTTATTTTGAATTAAAAAAGATAATAATTAATTGTGTTTTATTAAAATAGAATCTATTATCTGATTTTTTTTTATAATTTTTTTAAATATAAAAAAATGTGAATTTATCATATTATTTTTATTTAATTAATAATTTTAATTCTTAATATTTGTATGAATCAATAATATTTTCTAATATTTTAAATATTTCACAATTCTCTGCTTTTTACGTATAGATAATATAAATAATTGAACTCAAACGTCAACAGCATAATCTAAGAAAATAAGTAGCCCACAGAAAAGAAAAAAAAAAAAAGGATTAACCAATCAAATGTTAAGTCATTTGGAAGAATAAGGACGAGGCATGCGGGATGTGCACTGTGCCCCACCTTAGTCACTGTCGGAGTTGGAGAATATTCCAGAGAGAGAGAAGATAAAACAAATGCAGCTGGCAAGCGTATCTAATCCCTTACATGTCGGACACGTGTCATTCATTGCCGCACTCTACAGCCTATAAGAACAAAATAGAGGCTGAGCTGTGTCTTCTTGTTGCGGTTGTTCCGGGTTGGTTGAGCTTCCCCAACCCCACCCCTACCCACCCAATGTCATTCATTCCTAAACTACACAATTATTCACTTCCTTCCTGTCACCTGCCGATGGAAAATTTAGCTACATTTTTGCAAGTTTATGCAACTTTTCTATAAAATTAGAAATGAAGAAGCACGTGACATTGATTGAACCAAACCAAAAACGATTTAGGCAAAGGCTCTCTCACTCAACCAGTCATTTTCTCAAGTCTACTAATTACTAAGGTTTAAAATATTGATGATTTTGATAAAATTGGTAGTCCAAAAATATAAAAATTTCGATGAAAATATCATTATATTATCAATATCGATAAAAATTGAATATAAAGCACGGAAATTGTAAGAAAAACTTGGAGATTTTTCTTGAAACTTTGGATGATGTTTATTTAGTCAATTATCCATTACTTTATCATAAAAAATTTATAAAAAAAATACATTACATGATGGGTTTAACTGATTTAAGTTGGTTATATAGCATTGACAAACACTGCAAGTGTATAAAAATATGTAGTAATTAATGAAAGAAGATTAAACACACCTTAATCATTTATGTATAATGATTTATTACAATATTTTACACTTTATACATTGCATGGTAAGATACATTAGTACCACATAGACTTCTTATAATGTTCAAATTTAAGTTATTTACACTAACACCTCCTGAGGTTTTCGGCTTTTTCACAAAACTCCTTGAGATTTTAGAAATTACAAGAACACCCCTTGAGGTTTTAAATTTTTTTTCCACAAAACTCATTTTCATTGATTTTTCATCCAAAGATTGATGATTTTAAACCCCAAAAAAAAAAAATCTCAAAATGACAAAGTTGGGCTTTGAGATGAGATTGCATATACTCCATTGAGGTTAATTTTGTCATTTGCATATGTTATTTTTCAATAAAATCATCAATTTTTGGACAAACAATCAACGAAAATGGGTTTTGTGAAAACAAACTGAAACCTCAAGGTGTGTTCGTGTAATTTTTGAGACCTAAGGGGGTTTTGTGAAAATACAAGAAACCTCAGAGGGTGTTGGTGTAAATAACTCTTCAAAATTTTCATTGTCTTCATCTCGATATTATAGCGGTATTTTGGCCAAATATTGCTGAAGTGTGAGAGAAATTATCGACATCAATATTTTCTGATATTATCGATATTTATACAATATGTGTATAAATATGTTCCGAAATATCCTTGACCCGAAAAAACAATAACATCCTCAATATTTCGTCGATATTATTGATATTTTAGAATACACACATATGTAAATGTAACAAATATAAACTAAACCACCAAGCCCAACAAGAAGTATGAGCACTAAAGATACTCTTTCTTTTCAATATTTCTCTTCTGTCTCTACTAATAATCTCCACAATTTCTTAAGTACCAGAAATTTAAACTAATCTCAACATAAAAATAAAATAAATAAAAAAATAAAAAAAAAAGAGCAAAAAATATATATATCCCCTGTCAGATCGGGAAAAATAAGCACAAGCCTTACAAAAAGAGCAAACATGAAGCACAAGGGTGAAGGAATAAACAGTGCACTACAACCACTTGGAACCTTCAATGTAACTCAACTTCTTTTCTCTACCTTTACCTCCCATCAGCTGATGTAAACGAATCTGCAAATCCAGATGGGCGAGTAGGTATGCTGGTTTGGGTATTATCGCCGCTGGCAAAGAACGATGAAGATGAAGAAGATTCATCAAGGTTGCTATTACCCTCAAAAGCCTGCCACTTCTTTAGTGCTTGTGGCAGGGTCATTTCGAGGTCAATTCCATACATATCATCATAATCTTCAGGTTCAGATGGTTTCCAATGCTCAACAAGGGACGAAAGTACATTGACTGCATGACCCATGTCAGGCCTCTGGTAGGACTCCCTTGCGGTGCAATGCCCAGCAAGCTCAGCAACTGTGCTAATACTAGAAAGGGTTTCCTCACTAATATCAATTGTTGGATCGATGGCCTTGCGGAGTGCATCCTTGTTAATCAGCATTCTACGGAACCATGTGACTAGGTGCAAGCTCTCCTCAGGCTGGCTTTCATCAATTGCTTTTCTACCTGTGATCAGCTCCATTAAGATCACTCCAAAGCTATACACATCTACCTTGAGTGTCATCCGTCCAGTTGCTGATTTATCACAAAATTGAGATTTTAGTGCCTTTAAAATTTATTAATAGACTCTACGAGGAAATAAGTACAATAAACCTTATGCATGAATGTTGTGAGGCTATTAGCAGTAAAAAGTGCTGCACTGGATTAGAGTGTTTATGCTTATTTTGTATGGAAAAACAATGTTGAGACATTTGATCACTCCACGGAGAGGAAATTCCATGAAACAAACCACTCCCTTTTTTCCTTGGCCATAACACTTGGAAAGATTGACAAGGAAAACATTCAATTTTAACAAAAATATAGAGTAAAAAGAAAATGCATGTACAATGAAACCATAAAATAATGAACTGACGTTTTGTTAACCTTTGAAATAACTGCTATGTAAAATTTCATACAACATGTTAGAGAAAATAAATGCGTTAAACAGACTCAAACTAACAATATCATTCTTTTCTATATTCTTCACATTCCTTGACTTTGAAAAATATAAACTACTTACTACTTAGCATGCCAAAATATCCTTGAAATTCAAAGAATGGGCACATATGTGCAGAGAGCAGTTGAATTAATTTAGTCCTACGTGTGTTGGCAAGCATACCAAAGTTTCATCCAGTCAATGTAATCATGTAATATAATGCAAGTCCCAACTTGGTGACATCATATTTTAATGATAAAGAATATCAGTTCCACAGTTCTCTCATGATCACTGATTTTTCTCTAGTGGTTTAAACTTTGCTTGTTGCTCAAAAGCATAATCAGTGCAATATAGTCCCATACTCTTATTTCACTGAACAAAACCCTTTACAGGAATATATATATCATAGATTGTAAAGCAAACACTTTGACACTTCAAATTTGAAAAGAAGAGCGCATATAGAAAAACTTACCAGCATATTCTGGAGCCAAATAGCCAAATGTTCCAGCTAGTCTCGTCTCAATTGAGGCTTTCCCTTCTGGAGCAAGACGAACTAGTCCAAAGTCCGACACCTTAGCACGCATATCATCTCCAAGTAAAATGTTTGAAGGTTTAAGATCCCTATGAATGAAAGTCTGGTTGGCCAAACCGTGTAGGTACTCAACCCCTCTTGCAACATCCAAGGCAATGGTCAGCCTTCTTGTCCATTCAAGTGGCTTCAGCCCGTCCTCTTTCCAGTTAAACAAATGTTGACTAAGAGTTCCTTGAGGCATGTATTCATAGACAAGAAGCCTCTCGTTTCCATCCAAACAATAGCCAAGAAGTCCAACCAAGTGGCGATGTCGGACCTTAGTAAGAACTGCAATCTCAGACTTGAACTCATTTAGACCCTTCCCAGCCACCACACCAGATTCCATCCTCTTCACTGCAATCTTCGTCCCATCATGCAATTCTCCTTTGTACACAGTTCCAAACCCTCCTTTTCCCAATATATTATCTTCGCTGAAATTATTGGTCACATTCCGCAAAACTTGGATGGAAATTACCATATTTCCAGCCTCAACCACATGAATGTCATTAGGTCCACTACTTGTGGGACTATTATAGGACTCATTTCCACCGCCATTAACCCTAGAGCTAGCAACTGTGACCTTCACTGCATCTTGATCACCAGAGTGACGAGGATGAATTACCAATGTGTTTGGACTTTGCACTCTGCCAGAAGAATGCTTATGTTTTCTCTTAAGCAGACAGAAAGCAACAAACCCAAGTACAACCAATCCACCAACACTTCCAATGACAGCCCCGACAACCACCGCAGTCCTAGATTTCTTACCTGCACCATCTGACGGTGGGCCAGGTGTAGGATTAGGACCTGGAGGCGTGTTTGGCGAAATATGATCCTTACCAATATCAGGGTTCCCCTCTGTTTTCACAATCACATTACTTTTAAAAGCCGGTATTTTACCATAAAGTTGATTATTCCTGAGATCTATTTCTTGAAGGTCGGGCAGTTGCGTAAGCTCCTTTGGTATGGTACCGGTGAGATGATTACTATCAAGTCTCAATGTTCGCAACGAAGTAAGCAGAGAAAAATTTGAAGAAATCGTGCCTGCAAGCCCCAGGTTCGGAAAATTGATAACAGTAATGTTTCGTCCATTACAGGTAATCCCCTTCCAATTATCACAAGGATCATTCTTTTTCCAATTTTCTGCAAAAGTTGTAGGGTAACCCATGTCTTTGACGATCGAAAGCAATATATTGACACGGGGATCACAATCAGAACCTGGTTTATCATTGCAAAAGCTATTAAGCCCAGTGATATCCACCTTAACACCATCTCCAAACTTGGGCATGGGTCCTTGAAGCATATTGTTGGTCAAATTGACGGTAGTAAGGGAATTAAGATTCACCAAAGACGCGGGAACAACGCCCGTGAACTTGTTATCCCTCAAACTCAAAGCGGCTAAGTTACTCAATTTTGAAAAGTCCGGTATAGGACCCGTGAAGGAATTACCATGTAACCAAACATCATGCAAGTTAGTCATATTCTGTAACACATCAATGGTACCATTAAGCTTATTGGTACCCTGTTGACCATTCAACCAAAGAGACTGAATCATAGAACCGGAAAAACTGGCAGGCAATTCGCCTTCAAGGTAATTGAAAGACATGTGCAAATCAATCAAACTTGGGAAATTGGTGCCGGTAAAAAAGTCGGGGATTTTACCAGTGATGTTGGCGCCAGTGGCGGAGAAATGCTTCAGCGCCGTGGCGTTTGTGATAGTGCCCGGAATCTGCCACACCGAGAAGGGGTTGTAGTCGATGTCGATGCTGTCGAGGTTAGTGAGTCCGACGAAGAAATCTGGGGGGAAGGAACTGAAGTTGTTGTTGTGGGCGAGAAGGACCCGAAGCGAAGTCAGCCCAGAAAGGCTTGGGAAGGGCTCGGTGAGTTGGTTGGACTGAACTTCCAATTGTTGCAAATATGCGAGCTTTTGGAGTTCCGTTGGAAGTGAGCCGGTGAGTTTTTGGTTCCCTATTTGGATCTTGGAGACCTTGTTGTCGCTTGTGCAACTCACTTTGCTCCATTTACAGTAATCGGAGCCGGACCATCCGAGACTGTTTGGGCCGATGCTTTTGCGCAGAGCTTCCATGGCTACTCCGTCGGGACCCGACTGGGACTGCACTGGCGCGTACAGGGGGAACAAAAGGAGCAGAAGAAGGAAAGAACCCCAGAAACCCAGATGGGGTTCCCTCATGTTTTCCAGAAAAAACCCGCGAGAAAGTGGAGGAAAGGGAAAAAAAAAACAGAGTGTGATAACAAAGAAAGAGAAGCCAGAAAAAAGAAAAAGGTGTATAATCCTCTAGGGTTTATGGGTTGTGTTTTAACAATGTTGGCGTCGAATGATTTGGAGAATTAGTGAGAGGAAAAGGGAGAAGAAACGGCGGTGATTGAGGGGGCAGAGTCGTTGAATTGGGAAAAACCAAAAAGAAAGACGAAAAGGTGTTATTGGTTTAATTGTGGTGCAGGCAGGGGGTTGTTTGAATGAATGATATTTTGATTAACGTTATGGCGTTTGGAAACAGAGAGAAATAGTTGGCATTAACAACGATTTACGTGTGGTGTTTTCTTCTTTCCTTTTTCTCTTTTCCTTCTGAGTATATATGTATATGTATAAATATATGGAGATATTTTAATAAATTGATGAGCTGATGACACCTTACATATTTCTAGTTTTGTTATTTGAGTGCTCACATGTTTGCTGTCTTCCATTTCAATTTTCTGCCAAACAAAACAACAGAATAGGAAAACAAAATCTCGACTAGTATTTATTGTTTTAGTTTACGCGGTGTGATCACTGATGAGGAAAGTTAATTGCGTGTGAATCCTCTCACTAGACTTTGATTATCAGAAGCCAATAAAATAAGGGGATTTGGGAGGCGAGAATTGAGGGATTTTCTTGCCTTCTTCTGTCCGGAGCATTCATCGGCCCCTGACATTTCTGATTACCCTGCTGACTCACTCACTGTCACTCTTATTTATTTCCTTTTATTTTCTGTGCGGTGCTGCTGAACAACTTTCTTACTGATTTTATTTTATTTTTATTATTTTAAATTAATCAATTGTCAACTCCTCCAACTCAACAGAGGGCTGGGTTTTATTTATATTTATTTTTTAAACTCCCCCTTCAGTTTTTTTACTATTTTTCAGATGAAATATTCAATCTTAAACCAAAGTTAAGGTTGGGTGGACCGTCGTGGATGCTTATTATATTTATATGGTAGAGATATTGTGAATAGGATAACGTCGAATTATTCTTTTTTTATTTGGGCCATTATAAATAACCTTGATGGATTACAATCACTTGGTCAGATGTGACTTGTCCACATGTAGCATGTGGGTCCTCACATTTGTTTCCTTTTGCCACTTGCAGCCCGGAATTTGGGAACTTGGTCTCAAATAAGAATAACCCAATATTCCCTCATAATATCGTCTTTATTTCACAACTGTTTTCAACTTGCCAAACGTATTTGACTCGCCACCCTATATTTTACAACCCAAAAAGCTTTGGTTCACAACCGGACCCCCTCCCGGCCCGCCCAAAATAAAAAAGCCGTTTTTCTTTTTTTGGGTGATAGATTTGGACCACTTCGTTTGCCCCAAAATATTAACCCAATCTTTTTTTTTTTTTTACTAAAAATGATAAACGGAGGCCCAATATAATTACTGTTCACAAAACCTACAACAATACAACGTGGAAAAGCCCATGAGAAGTCTTTTTCTTTGACTTTCTTCAGGTCTCATTGCAATACACTTGCTACTAGTGACTATCCTACCTTAATTGATCTGGAATTAGAGACCAGACCAAATCAGACCTTGTGCCTATGGTTTTTCTTCCAAGACCAAAACCACCATAACTAAAGGTGACTTGTCTGAGTGCAGCCTATAGATCGAGCCGCAACCCTTGCAAGAAGAACAACACGGTGCATGTGACGGTTGTGGACCTGTGCCCAGGCTGTCGAGGCATCCACGTTGACTTGTCTCGACAAGTCTTCGACTCCATTGCCAATTTACCTGCTGGAAAGATTAAGATAAGACTTTCAGCTCCTCTGATGATCATTCATCATCATCATCACCATGCAGCATCATATATTATAAATATGTATATATACGTGCAAGTTATTGCATCAAATTATGTAACCACCTTAATTTCTTGTCTCTGTGTTTTATCTTTTGCACTACTAAACATATAAATTAATGATGTGCAAAATTGGATGGCATATATATATATATATATATATATATATAATGTATGTATATTGTCTGATTAATAAAAAAAATTAGGAGCTAATTAAGGTTGGTTCACTCCTGATAATAATTTTCTTGGTACTGTACTAGTAGCTAATTGTGTTAATTTATCTGCTAATTAATAACTAAGATAACTCAAATTTGGTGTCCAAAAGTTGGTGTGTGTAGTATTACGCCACTACATACAACTCAGATTACAAAAATTTGCATTTAAATGTTAGTAATTCAATAATATTAAAACAGGAAAAATAAAACTAAAGTTAAAAAGAATGAAAATGAATCATATATGGACATTTGTCACGTCTCAAAATTTTTAAGGCTACTTACTAAAGATGGATATAGAATGGAATTTACTAAGGGTTGGCACAATTTTAGGTTAATCCGACTGAACCGTTTAATTCAATCACAATGAATTGAGTTGGTCTAAAAATGAGCGGGTCTTGGGTTTAAAAAATTATAAACCACTACATATGGGTTGGAACTAAAATTTAAAAGTAAGCTTGATTTTGAGTTAACTCGACCGAACCACTCAACCCAATCATAAAAAATTTGAATTGGGTTGGATTTGTCTAATAATGAGTGAGTCTTGAGTCCCATAAATAATAAACTGCTATATCGAATTGAGTTATAAATTGGGACTAAAATTGACCCAACCCAACTCATGGCCACTGCTAGAATTTACAAAGGAAAAAGCTCTTCCATGCTTTTAAATATTCAGCTAGAATCAATATGATAATGTACAAAGATCTACCATGAAAAAGGAAATGGAATTTTTAAAATTTTATTTTGACAAACAAAGTAGTTAACTACCCATTTACTTTTCTATAAGATGAAACTCGTGACCATATGCTCCTTACTATTCACACAAGAAAGTGACTGACATCACCTTTGAAATTTTTTTGTAGCTTTTAATTCACAAGGTTCTGCCTTTTTGAGTTCGCATTTGAATTATTTTAGTGTAAGCCTTTCTCTTTTTTCTTTTTCTTTTTTTGTTGAAAGATGGTGCAAGCCTTCTCTAGGTAACGAAAGTGGAATTCATTAATCACCAATAACCTGACCTCTCATGTTATTCAGAAAATATTTAACCTCTCACTTTGTCAACAAATAAAAACTTTTTAACAAATTTAACAGTATTGAACGTTTTGTTTGATGTACATAAATTGTTGTTATTGAGAAACCCTTTTTTTTGCATCCTTTATTTATTATGAGTCATTATCATCAGCATATAAATCATCAAAAGTTCCATAACTATTTAGGCTGTCCTTTTCAGCTTTTTGGTCGAGTCTCATCTCAGTGGTGACGCATTTCCAGAAGTACAAGAGAATATTTCATTACATTCCCAGAAGGTGAAAATGTAAACAGGTGCCCATTCATGACACTTTGTTTTGTAAGAATGATACAAATCAAGGTATTCGAACCTTTCCTCAGAAGAAAGATGAACTTGAACAAGGCATACAAAAAGTATATAAGATTTACACAATTTGCTCCTTCCCCTTCTAAGGATCCTATACATACAAGTGGGAATGGAGGAGGCTCTGTGGTATACATGTACGTGGATACTAATCAAGTTAAAAGTTGGGAGTTGGTTAGAAATGGTTCTTTAAGAATCATCAAAATCTAGGACCAACTGTTGCCGTTTGCTGCAGGAACACACTTACACCAGCAGAATATCGAAAAATTGCTGGTGGTGACACCAGACCAACCAACCAACCAACCAAGATGTCTGCAGATTTTGATTTTCCAGCTTATGTCAAGGAGTGGACAATCTTTGTTATGAATCTGAGCCTGGTTTAGATTTGAAGAACTTGGCAACGGCTTGATAGAGGTTCTCTTCCTCAAAGGGCTTCGAGACGTATCCATCCATGCCACACTTTAGGCACTCGTCATAGGTGGCATGAATAACATCAGCTGTCATAGCTAATATTGGCACATGCCAATCACCCTTTCTTGCAAGGCCTTCAAATCCTCCATTCATCTCCACATTTGCCTTGCTCTCCATCTGCCGGATTCGACGGGTTGCCTCAAACCTGCAATTAAAGAAACATTTGATAAAGCACAGAGGCTAACATAACTAACAAATGAGAAAGAAAAAAAAAATCTAAAATAAATTACTCAAACACTGAAACATACCCATCCATTTCCGGCATTTGAATATCCATGAAGCAAGCATCAAAATTGTGTGGTACTTGAAGCAATGCCAAAGCAGCTTTGCCACTCTCAACACACTCTACATGAGCTCCAAACTTCTTTAGTGCACCTTCAGCAACTCTCCTGTTTACCCTATTGTCATCAACAACCAAAATTTTCTTTCCACAAAGCAGGCTTTGAAGGAAATTGCATCCATTGGGCACTTCCCTCCCCTGTTGCCTCTTCTTTCCTATGCCCAGCACCTGTTGAAGACATGCAGCCACCATACTAGCCCTCAAGGGTTTCATAATCACAGTATCTGCAAAACCTGCTGCCCTTGCCTTATCCAATTCAGCATCACCAATATTGGTTGCAAGAAGGATCATCTTAGGCAACTTAAATATATGCCCATTCGCGTTCTGTTTCCAGTCCAATTTCTGTATATTAAGATCGCCTTCACCCGAAATCCATGAATCCTTCTCAACTAGAATTATGTCTGGCTGGATGATATTTCTGCCATATACAATAAAGTAGTTCAACTCAGTTAGTCAAATTGTACTTATTTCCAAAAGTCTACATGCAAACTTCTTTTGGGTCCTCAAACAAGAAATTTGGGAGGAATCTTCAAGTTTCAATATACAGCCAGTTCAATTGTTTTTTTTGAGAGCCTATACAGCCAGTACATTTAAATGTTCACCATAACAACAATGATGAGTTTTTCGCATGGCAAAACTGTACTCTCGCAATTAGGAGAGATTTTTATTTTATTATAAATTTGTTACCAAATTCTGGTTTCCAAGGCTTTTCCTTTTAATCAACTCTATTTCTAATTAATTAAATATGGAATTAGTTTTTCCATGCCACAATAGCATCAAATCATTGATTTGAAAAATATAAAACAATAGGTTCAGGATCAACTAATTATGAAGGGGAAAACAAAACGGGCATTATGTGATTCAACCAGTAAAGCACATATCCATGAATGCATGAAAATTCGAGACCATCAGTAACAGCAGTAAACCAATATCAACATATAAAAAGAGGGTAGTCTCAGTCTACAAGTAGCTACCCTGCCTGAAACCACAAGCAGTAGAATGAAATAATGATTTGTATTGGCATTTAATTTCTATTGACAGAAGATCACATCAGAATGAAAATATCAGCTTCATCACAGTTAGTATTGATACTTCTAAAAGATATAGCAAGAGTAAACCTACCCGGATGTCGCAGAACCATTTCTTCCACATAAAGCAACAGCCATCGTGATGCTACTTGTAACTTCTACCAGGATTCCAAGTCTCTTTAAGTGGTATCTTGTCACAGCAGCTCTCACAAGTTTTTCATCAACTACTATTGCTCTCAATCCTCTAAAACCAGAAGGTAGATCCTCAGAATTAGGTTTTTTCAAGTCACTAAATGCATTTTTTTTGCACCTCCGAAAATTAGCTGTGAAAGAAAATGTGCTCCCAACTTTAGGTCGACTTATGAAGTTTATCTGACCACCCATCAGTTCAACCAGACACTTACTGATGCTCAAGCCAATACCAGTTCCCCCATAATTTCTAGAGGTTGAACTGTCTGCCTGCATGAAGGGCATAAAAACACGTTCCTGGGCACATAATGGTATACCAATTCCCGTATCCTCCACAGATACCATCAAAGTGACATGCTCCGAAGCTTCATTAGTAGCAGTCAGATTACTTGAAACATCAGTTCTGTATTCTTCATCAGCAAGCAGATGCTGAAACATATCCCAACTATTCCGGTCATCAGCTGCTTCACATCCACTTAAGGTTTTAAACTGACGCCCATCAGATGTCAGTACACCTTCATCTGATCCTCTGTTCAAGTAAGTCTCTGATTTTCTATTTATCACGACCTTTGAGGACTCAGCTAGATGGACTTTGACAAAAATATGTCCTCGTTCAGTGAACTGCAAAATGCTTAATACAATGAATATCAACCATAAATCAAGAATTAGGCAGGCAAGCCAATGCAGAACTATGCGTTGGCAAATAAAGCACGAAGAATTCCACTTACCTTAATAGAGTTGCCCACAAGATTTGTAATTATCTGTCTGAATCTCCCTGGATCCCCCATAAATATATCTGGAACTTTATCGGAAACAAACACTGCCAGCTTCACTTCCCAAATACATGTCGGAGTCAGAAGATTTGCAAAGGGTGAAAGGGATCATGAATTCCACCATCCATTGAGAATGAAAGGAACAGAAAATTGGAAAATGAAAAGGATAAATTAGATGAAGCATGACAGTTCATATTTCACAATTTAACAACAATTAAAATGATCATAAGAAAAAACAACTATGAAAATGCCACCATGTTAGAAATGAAGAAACCTTGAGGTCGTTTGAACTTAATAATGCCACCATAAAAGCCAACAACAAAAACATTGAAGTAACTCAGAGCTGCTCTTATTGAAGCCATTGGAACTTACCTCTATACCCTTATTTCTAGAATTTTCAGAAAATAAAGACAGGACATCGTCTAGTATCGATCGAATGCCAAATGGAACTTCTTCCAACTCTAACTTGCCAGCATCAATCTTTGCCCGGTCAAGGACCTCATTAATTAATGTTATCAGTGCCTTTCCACAAGCTTGAGCAGTTCGAGCATAGTCCCTCTGGGTTGAATTTAAAGATGTATCTAAAAGCAACGCAAGCATTCCTGGAATCATAGACAAAGAAAGACTGTACCCCTTACAAGAAAGCATTCACAGACTGATAACATAATATTGTTCTGAAAACAAAATCTTAAAAAAGGGAATCTGTCAGCAGCCTACCAAGGATTCCGTTCATGGGTGTTCTAATTTCATGAGAAACAGTAGCAAGAAACTGAAATGAGAAAAGAAAAAGACAACAGATCAGAAACATGGCATTTAGGAATGAACAATGTTTTGGAAACTGTTGGGTACAGTACCTGGGACTTGGCAACATCGGCAGCTTCTGCTCGAACTTTTAATTCCTCCATTTCATGGAAATCATCCTCAACTTTAACAATGTGCATTGCTGCTCCATATAAGATATAGCCAACTAAAAAACCAATCACAAAGAATAAGAATGCAGTGTTAAGCGCCGTCCATGACGTGGGTGCCTTCTGATGATACCTGCTCAGCATCCAATTATGAGCATCAGCATGACAAAACCATTAAAATTCTCCATCTATTAATAGTTATTGAGTGGGTGCCCTTACCTACATATCATCTGATGTTTTCGGAAAGGATCTCCAAAGTCAAGCTTGCTTTCATGCATAAGAGATGTGTCCCCATCTTGATATTGGTGACCATACATGATTAGGGGATCAGAAGTGTTTGTGACATCATATACATAAACCAAAATGGCCTGATTCCCAGCAAGTTGCCCAAGCAAATTCTCCACTAGGGACTCAACATCAAAGGCTCCACCAAGGTACCTGCATTTAATTGGAATTCATTTTATACACACACATCTACAACTTCCAGATAATAATGCAAACACTTGAAAATGAGAAAGGAAAGTAAAGACTTCCTTCCACTTAAATCGTGCCATATTGTAACCATTGCAAGATTGACGAACAAATTTGCTACGAAGTACTGTATATATACGTGAAGCCTTCAGCAATATCAAACTGAAAACTACAGGACATGTAAACTAAAATATTCCAATTGCGCTTAATTTTCACAGAATCACTGAAAACTAGAGCTGCTGGTGGAGGCAACAATCCAGAGACAAAGCTTGGGGCAGGGGTTTCTAGGTGGAAAGTAGCTGTGGTAACAGAGGTCACTTGGAGAAAACGGCCATTTGGCATTGGTCTGAATACACCAATTGCTAACTTCTGTGTAGATGCAGGAGATGGAAAAGGCAAAAATATGTGCAGGTAATCATAACACAATACAGAAAGCATTTGAAGAAAAGGATTTCAACAGTTCTATAGTTGTATACCAACTTACCCAGCTGCAGCTGCTATGCGCTCCTCCACAGTTGGGTTTGGAGGGAGCTTGGATTTGTAAACAGGGAAAGTCAACACAACACCAAGATGATGAGAACCCAGCAGCCTGAAAGGACTGGTTAGAACAGCTTTTCCAGTAGCCCTAGCTCTCAAAATGTTTTCTCTGTCCTCCTGCATCATGCATTGGGGAAAAGAAATTCAAAGGTCAAATGAAACGCCAAGTTTATGCTCTGATGGAAGTACACGGTGCTAAACAATATAAGCATAATGAAGGTACACATATCCTACAGTTACCTCCCCAGACATCATGTCAAGTGATTCAATGTAAGAGACCGTTTCCTGCGAGAAAATTACAGGTGCATACTCATCTCGGACAGGGGAGGGCTCCCTCTCCATTGTCTTTATCGTCCAGCCATGTTGCCTCTCGAAATTTTCCCTATCCGAATCAAGCACTCTTTGTGCATAGGCCACCCCACTTAGAAGAGGCCTCTCAAAGGCGGTTCTGGCAGTGTATTCAGCAAAAGTTTCCTGCATTTTCTCAAATACACAAAAACCAAATCACACCCGAAGTAGAAACCAGCGATGCCACATTCAATCATATCATACCCTCCCCATAATCTTTAAAAGGAAGATCTATAAGGAACCATGTAGCTTAAATGAACCAAATTGTACTAGTTAAAAACATATCAGCAGCAACTGTAAGAATTTCCAATTTTTTTCCCTCTCGTCTTCCTGAAATTTATAGCAAAACAAACATTACCCTAACAAGTTATGATCAAACTTCAAACGCATACCTGATCAATTGCTGATGGGTTTTTGTAGTAATGGAATGTGGAAACAAGGATTGCAAGGGCGTGCACGTGATTAACGCTAACACTGAATTGATCTTGCAACATTCTTGCCCTCTGATCACACATACTACCAAGAACTTCTACCCTTCTCACTTTGTTATCAGCATCCATGTAATTGTAGATTGACATGCTCAAGAAAAACATCACAATGATCCAAAGTATAAAAAGTTTTGGGAACCAAGCCCTGTAGGCTTGAACAAAAGTGTAACCCTTTTTAGTCCCCGTTTGCTCATTCAACCTCACAGCCACAGAGTGGTGGCTCTGCATCTTCAAATTCCCACCCATCAGCACCAAATCAACCTCTTTGCTTCTTCTTCCTTTTGTTTCCTCTTTACCCATCTCATATCTAAGCTAAAAAAGAACCTCGAGAAGCCACACACTTACATACATATATAAGCACACTTTCTTAAAGTACTGGCTGTTTTTCATACACTTTTTTCTGATGTAGAAAGCAAAAGGGTACTGCTAAACTATAAGTAAATTATTATCACAGCACAGCATTGTTTTGCGGATTAAAACATCTGAAAGCATGAGCAGTTGAACACATCTCCTAGTGTGGAGTGTGGACTTTCTTCCCTCAATCACTGAAATCCCATTTCTATAGTATAAAAAGAGAGAGACCCAGAACTCAAAAAGAAGAATTCTCAATTCTCAAGAGACAAGCATGGCTCTCAAAAGATGGGAAAAATAAAGCTCAAATTTCAAAGTAGTCTTTCTGTTTCTCTCTCTGAAATTGGTCTGTCTCAGGACTGTGAAGGCTGAAAAAGAAAGATTTCAAGGAATTAAAAAAAATAGAGAGCTCTAATCATGGCCTCTCAAAGCGTGAAGTTTAGTTAGAGGCATCCAGACAAAGAAGAAGCACGTTCACTGTTTTTCTACCATATAATAATGGAAGCCTCAGATTGACCCGAAAACACACACAGCTAAGCACACAACACACCAAGAGTTTCAGTGAGAGAGGGGGAGAAAAAGAAATGGGGTGGTTGTTGAATTGAAAGAAACCATCTTTTACCTGTACAACTGTAGAAAGAGGTTGGCTTGGTGCAATTCACTGAATTTATAATAGAGAAAGAGTTTTGGTCTGGGTCGTCTTGATCTGAGGCTCTTTCTTTATTTTGTTGGGTTTTCCAGTGTATAATAGTAGTTTTATGATTTTTTATGCTTTGCTTTTTAAAGCAAACTGAATCGAATTTTTTGGATTTTCAGAGATACGCTCTTGTCTCCCCTTCTCTCTCTCTCTCTCTCTCTCTCTCTCTCTTTCTCTTCCTTATAATATTGCATTTCACACTACACTCTGTCTCCCCCCTAGTTCTCTCTCTCCTACTTTCTCTCTCCGTTCTTTGCTACTTTCTGAGCTCACATTGAAGCTGATAGTCCAAAGTTCTGAAATTCAACAGAAAAATTTTGCGTAATGGGTCTGACTCTGACCCTTCAAAAAGAAAAAAGAAAAAGGAAACCCCAAATGGGTTACGCTTTTTAAGTTCTTTCAACCAGTAAGTAAAAGGGAAGGATTAAAGAGTTGCACAGGAAGAAGAAAGCGTATTGGCCATCAAAGCACCGCATCTCCAATTAAAACCAGAAAGAATATGAATATGTTGGCCGGCTTATCTTCCTAAATTTCATTTCTGTCCGATCCAAGTGTGTTTTAAATCATCATACGGTTGGGTGTTTTTCCGTGACCAAAATTTTTAATTTTAAAAAAAAGAGAAAAAAAGAAAAAAGAAAAAGTTGGGGTTTGTCCATTTTTCTTCCGGTTGCTGTGTGTTGTTTTTCTATAAGGTAGAGTGAGTCTAGCGTGTGTAACGTGCTTAGGATTTTATTTTATTATGGATCCAATTGGTAGGAAGGGAAGTCCAAAAATCGCAATCACAAATCTTTGGGATAATGACATTGCGACAAGCCCCAGATCTCGTTCTCCTCTAAATTACCTTAAACCCCGTATTTTGATACATAATTCCGAAACTACCCCATCTTCGTTTCTTTTGGTTGATTTCCAATTCCAAGCTCGACGCTTCTCTCTCTTTTTTATTTGACATTTTCATTTTCATTTTCCTTACCTACTACCTAGTGAATGAGAGTGTGCTTGTGTTATGTTGTAATGATTAGAAGTATATAAATAATCTTTAACTTAAATATTTATTGGAGAATATCTCATACTGTACTGATGTGGATTAGTAAGTTTTACCTTATATTTTTTGTTCATAATTAACTCAAATGACGCCAGCTAAAAATAGACACATATATTTTGATAATGATAAGATAAGTTTGTGTTTTTTTTTTTTTAATTATTATTTTTTTAAAATATGGGGATAAGTTTTAGTTGGCTAGATAGATATATGTTTGGAATGACACATAAATAGTAGGTGGTGTTGGTTTGTTTAAAAAGGGATATCTTTTGATGGAATATGGGGAAGATTTCATGGGGACCATTTTCATTCACACACGTCCTATGGTATATATGAATAAATAGGCAAAGGGACTAAAATCTTAAGCATGAGGCAAAGGAAGTTTGAGGGTTTTTGGTTTTGTGTTATAGCAATACTATTACCTTATTAATTAGCAGAGCAATTAAGGGAAGGAAATGGCTTAAGTAAGTTTAAGGGAATGGCTTAAGGGTTATTTTATTTTGGTACCACTCAAAGTGTGTGGGTGGTGTCGGCCATGTGGTGAGGTGGTCAACCTCACTCACTCACACCTATCATTTTCACTTTCCCATACAAAAAAGTCTCATTCTATTTCCATGCTTCTTTCTTTTGTTTCTTTTCTTCAAATTCATGATCATCATGTCCACTGTGACATTGTCCTCCCTACCTGCCATGCCGTATATCATATGCATGCCAATTTGCAAATTTGCAAATGCCATCCATCCCATCCCCCTCACATACTTCACATGGCCAGGTGCTGCTGCTTTCTCCATCTCTATAGCATTTGCATCCAAATGTCCCATGCCCTGCACTGCCTCTGTTGTACGTGGTCCCTTATGTGATTCTTTCAGCTCCCTCCCTATATCCAAATCCAATGGTTATTATTATTAACAGATAATTATTTATGCAGGTTGTGAGTTTACTTAAAGGTGTACTGCTTGCTACTAGTAGATACGGATAATTCAATATGGCCGTTAAGTTTCACTTTCGCCCATCACCTAATATAATTCAGATTCACACACACACATCAAACAGAATCAAACTTTCGTTGCATCGGCCGGACAAGAATATATATGAACATTTATAAATCATTTCTACTGCTTCTTCTTCTTCTTTTTTCCAGATTTTCTACTGCTTCTTTATTTTTACGATTACGATCCAGGTTTGGCTTCTAGCTTTGATACCTAAATATGTCATCAACATAAATTCTGTTTTTATATGAAATAATCATGCACACGGGCTTGCTTCACAAGTCTCATTGTACGACATAACCAATTAATTTTAAGTTGAGTAGTATTTATTATTTCATATATACACGCGACGCAAGTTATAATTTAGTTCACGTAATTCTTTAGCTTTGTGTAGAAAACAAAACAAAATAATTTTATAATGGGTTTCCTATTTCCATTTGCTGCAAAATAGTTTTGCCATGCATCTCCTCCACTGGCATTAGCATTAGCATTAGCATACAACTTTCTTTTTTAAAAGGTTGCCTTAGCTTTTTTAGCCTAGTTTGGATCAATTATGTGATTTGAAGGTATAACCGTAACAATAAATTTATAGCATTAGCATTAGCACCCTTACTTACTTTATAAGAGAATCAAATTAATTCATAACGACCCCTACTTTTTTTATTATTTATAAATATATATAACAACAAGTGCATCTTCTATTTTCTTTTTTTAATTATTGCTATAAACAAACAAGTGCATCTTCAAGTTCCAATTGATTGAGGCTTGAAAACCCGTTGTTGGTCTGTATGGTGGGTGGATTATCTACAAGGAGAAAATCGAGGTTCAAAATAAGGTGCTCTCTTACTTTCAAAGTCAAAGTCCTTTGAACAAAACAAAATTTTCTTTCTCAAGCAATTAAATTTAATCCTCCAGCTCCAGCCTCCTCCAGGCATGAAAGTTTTGAACGAAGGGAAGGGGGCGCTTCGATTGCTCAAACCTTTACAAAAGATGTATATATATGTTGGGGCTTTTTTATATATATTTTTCTCAACCTCATTTTTCTGATAATATATTAATGGGGGGGAGCTGCACAGAACGAACCATGATGAACAACACAAAATCCACCAGCACAGATTAAGTGCTTCAAGGGTTCATTGCACTTGCCACTCTCCTACACCAATATAAACATATTTAATCCTTAAACTCAGTTTTGCATGTGCATCGATACTACTACAACTCTCTACTTACTTATTATATATACATCTAATACTTTCTCATTTATTTTTCTTTTGGGAGTTTTATTATTATGGCCAATATATATAGGGGTTGAAAATGTCGATAAAGGATTTTTAGGGTTTAGTGTCGATAAACATAAACTAATGATCATTTCCAAACACAGTGATAGGGTCACTCAAATAATGGAAGACGTACGTGGTTGAAAATTTTGTGAACAAGGTTGAAAGGGGTTTGGAGTACTGGAAAGAGAAAAGAAAGGTGCACATATAATCTTTGATATACTTGGATTGGATTGGATTATATGCCCTGACTGAGCTGATGGCATTGTTTAAGATGAAGGAATATTAACGTTTGGGATTAGATAAAGGACAAGATCAAAGACATGAAAGTAACTTTTTTTGCTAATTGCAGCTAAGCTAGCGGGGGTCACAAAAGGGCAAGCATATTGATCTCTAATCCTAAGCTTGGTTGGGTGGTATATACCTAAATAATTAATTAGGTCTTAAGACTTTGCGTCAATATCATCTTGGTTGGTTTGGAATATAAGGACGAGATAAGATCAAAGAGATCATAGATGATGCGAAGATTGCGAATATAATGTACGTAGCAAATCTCCTAGTCAAAGTAGGAGAAAAATCATTAGTATTTCAGAAAAGAAGATGCCCCCCATATTTCTAGTGTGAGTGGGCCAGGCCAGATTATGCATTCCATATAGTCTGTCAAACCAAGAAAATCAAACTGATGACGGCCATGTAAAAGTAAGAAAATGCAGCTGAGATTAGAGAGTGTTGAGAATCATTTTACCTGTGTTAGGGTAAGGGTGACTTTCATCTGATCAACAAGTAAAGCAATCATTACTAATCCAATTGGGCTAAGTATAAATTTGTTGGCCTCATATATATATATTGGACTTGGAGTATTGAACAGTGTCACCACGAGTTAGGTTAGAGCATGTCCAGCGGGAGCCCTTTTGTCAGGGTAGGATGCCTATTTGCTCAGTTTTGGACCTCCAGCGCAGAAGATGCAGTTCGTGTAAGGCCTGGGTCCCACCAGCCCATCTTGCTTGGGCTTCAACCCGAAGGCGCTGACGTCATTGAGTAAGAAAAAAAAATCCAAAAAATTATGGATGTTTTCCCCATAAATACTCAACAAATTTATTCACTTTCCCTATAAATACATAACAAGTTCATATTTTGTTGCATATTCTTTTTTTTTTAATGCTCTTGCCCTAGCCTTTTGGGGTGGAACCAGAAAAAACAAAAGTGCTACTATTCAAGTGAATAATAACAGCCATTATCTTGTCATTGTCTTAGCCTCAGCCTTTTAGGGTGGACATGCTTTTAATGAATGAATAATTTTGGGTACCAGACCAGAGTCACGACTCACGGATGTAGTCGGTCAATGGCCTGAGGTCGTCTCACATGTCCATTTCATTTATGACCAGACAGTGTGAGCTAGTGCAGTCATGGGCATTTCATGTATGCAGTCTCTCTCTCGTCATCCACTCTCTGTGTCTCTCTGGCTTACTTTCCTGCTTTTTCCTCTCCAAATCACATCAATTTGCAATTGCAGACTATGCAGACTTGCAAGCCCACTCAAAATTCAAATAATTTGCAGACTACTGACTCTCTTTGTTATGACAGAGGCAGAGGGATAGACTGTGGAGAGCGTGAATCTCATATCATTCTATATTATATGCTGTCCACGTAGTAAACTTAAATGAGCCGTGTGAAGGAACCATGTGGAGAGAGTTGACATGACAACCAACTTCACGACTTCTTTTGACTTTTTGTCAATTTTTTACCATGCTTTTTCTGAGTGTAACCTGGCAGTGGGCCAGTGACAGATGGGTCCATATTCTACAATGAGTCCATTATGCTAACATCGGCTCTGGTCTGGTTCTGTTAATTCAATTATAAGCCCAAGCCCCGAAGTTTCATTTTTGCATAACAAGCAAAAGGCAATGTGTTTTGTAATTTAGGCTTGTATTTTTATTTTATTTTCTTTTTTGGTTGATGTAATTTAGGCTGTATTGATTGTATAGTCGTTTTGTTTTGGTTTTGCAATAGCATGAAAATATAGAAAAACTTGATACTATTTTGCATGAAATTAACGAACCATTAGTTGTAGGCTGATTCATATACAAAAAAAGTGAGAACAAGAGAAGATAATAATAGAATAAGAGTATGGTTTGGAGCTCGAAGCAAATCAACATTCCATCATGAAGCAGTTCCTTTGTTTTTATATATGCAGCCAAAGTAAAAGTAACATCAATCAATCGAACAAAGCAAAAAAGCAAATATCGGGAAAAGATACATTCACACATGCGAAGAAAATAAATAAAACATACTCAGGATCTGATTAGAGCAACAATTATGTATCTCGTAGGGCTCTACACTACACCCAAAGGATTAACTAGGATGATCAAGGGTAGGGGGGGTGGGGGGTGGGGGACCAATTCTCATTTCATCACATCCGTGACACGTGTCACCACCACGTGCTAGTGGTCGGCCATTTCTTTATTTATTTTCTAATACATGTGTATTATTTTCGATTTCCTTGAATTAATTTTGGGAGTTTGTGAAGTGTGGGCAGCAAGTCTTGTACTCGAGTGGTAGCATGAATGAAGCTGTCGGGTCTTAGTGGGCCGATCCATTTGTAAGACTAAGAGACTAGCTGTCGTTTTTCTTTGCCTTTTTTATTTTTTTATAAAAAAACTCATTTCTTTGGGTTATTGTTCCAACTCCACCCCCATTGTGCAATTATAATTTATTTATAATATCTAGTCGCTGAGTCAACTCAACCTACACGGGTTTTAAATTACCATCCAATCCAATCTGATTCACATGCCAAAACTTCGAGTTTAAAAATCTTCCAATATCGGATGATGCGATAAACAATCATGATTTTGACCTAAAACGAATGTCGTTGTTAAATTACAAGAAAGGGAAAAGCATCGTACCCAACGTTTGTGATACAAATACAATTCGGTCATTTCACAGTTGAAGATGAGATCTTTGCAAATATTTGTGGACCCACCTTTAAGGTAAGCACAGGCCTCCCCCACCCTTGTTTTGGTGCTCACAAAGGAAGGTAAGCACAGGCCTCCCTATTTGCTTTGCTTGTCAGCTTGCATGGTGTTGGACTTGAGTATATGTGTGTCCCATCTGTTGGAATCTGCGAGTGGGATAAAATAAATGTAAGAAATATCATAAAAGCAAAGCAAATGAATTATGAAATTAATGGATAAAAGGCATGTGTGAGGTGTGCGGCCTTATGTTATGTGCTGCATGTAAATTGTAAGGCATGTATAGTGAGCAAGTGGGAGATGGAAGTTATATGGGTAGTCCATCTCATCTGACTGACAAAAGGTAATCTGTATCAGTATGTATGTGTGTTATGTAAATACTGGAAATAATCTGACCCTTCTTTTAAAAGTGAAACAATAATGAACAGTGAGTGAGGGAATGAGCAAAGAGACACTACACTTTGCAAGTATCTTTTTATGTGGGACTTGAACCAAGTACTCTTTGCTTTCTCTGTTTGCTTCTCTCTCTCTCTCTCTCTCTCTCTCTCTCTCTCTCATCTCATTGATTTGATTTGTTTCATACTAATAGGTAGCTGTTGGAGAGTGGAAGAGCCCAAAATTCAACAAAAATAGTGGTTAAGTGTGTTATCTGATTTTTCCTTTTCTCTGTCTGATATCTTTCTGACTTTACACCATCATCCCCATCCCTCCTACCACTTCTTTCCCATAATTGTACACCTTTCTCTGTCTCTGCCTTCCTTCCCCCATCTTATCCTCATTTATTTCTCCCTTAATTCCTTTTACCCACTCCTTTTCTGGTAAAAAATATTTGCGAAGAAACCCAGATAAGATAATAGGCCCGTCTCTTTAGTCCTTGTGGTGGTGGTACTGGCACTTCCCTTAAGTGGCATGAGGCATATCCCTAAACCATAGCCCTGCAACTTCAAGACTATGTATGTATGAACTCTCTCTACCTCTATAGATTTGATTTTGATTGCAGCTTTTCTGCTCTTTTCATATGCTTTTCTTTGCACTCGCTGTAGTCCTAGGCTTTTCTGCATATAGTTAATTTCTTTCCTTTTGTTTATTTTTGGTTTTTGGTTTTTGGGTCTAAAATCACTACAATTCAACCTACTACTACTACTGTCTTGTTTAGGAGGGTCTTGGTTGTGAATGGTTGAAATTATTTTCAGCTCTTTCAGTGACTTGTACAGGACTGGTGAGCTTTGGTTGATTTTATGCTTCTGAGTATTTCATATGATGTATTCTAGTTTTTGTTTGAATATATTCAGTCCGGACTTTCTGGGCTTCTTTATTGTGTGATCTTCTTTTTGGACTATTCTTTCTCCCCGAATAAACCAAAGGTTATGCTTTTTCTGAAGTTGAACCTCTTGCTTTGGATGCTTGTTTGGTTGTGCTGAGTTGTAGTACCTAATTCATATTATTATTACAGTAAACCAGTAGATGTTAACTTGTAGTAGATTATCAAAACTAAAAGGTGAAAAGCAAGGTCCATTTTGATCATCTCTGGATGGAAGCAATTTTTTTGGTTGCTTATAACAAAATTTAAAGGGGATCATTCAAAAAGAATGCTGACATGCTGAAGAATCATGGATCTTTATTGAAAATTTATAAAGTATTGATGTCTCCTATCGGCTTTTTGATGTTAACAGCATTTGGTATTAGGTAGTAGGTAGAAGCTAATTCATGGAAGTAGCTGAAGAAACCTTTCCACTAATTGATTTGGTATTCTGCTGTTTAATAATTTAGGAGTACTGGTATTCAAAAGTACCTCAAGTTTATAATATATATCCACATGGATGAAGACAATTTGGGTACCACTACATATCATAAAAATTGAAAAAGAATACCACTTTTCATAGTATAGTCCAATGAAAGTACTTATCACCCACAATCATATGGAACAAGGGATTGCATACTAATCCCTTATTCCGAACAATCTTGTTAATTTGTTCATGCATTAGCTACTGTCTTGAGAAGCATATATGTATGAGCATGACAATATCATGGTAATACGATTTCGTAATTTGATGGAAATCTGTCTTTTCCATGTTCTCCAATTTTAATCTTAACATCCTGTCTCAAACATTGGGTAAACCATGGTTGTAGTTTTCCGAGTTCTGTCTTTCCATTTAAATGCCACTTAGAGACAACTAATAACAGAATGTTTACTGATTTCTCATGATGATTCCCCACCTTTTAGAGATGCACCCTTTTCGAGATAAAGAGACACAAAGGCACCCCAGAGCACAATTTTTCTTTGTAGAACTCTTATGTGACAAACAAATATGTTCTCAGGACACCTTTCCCTTATTGAAGTTATGACTTTCACCTGTGAGATATAAAGCTCCTTCCTGAGTTTCTTTTGTTTTTTCTTTTTTGATCAGTAAGTTCCTTACAGAGATTTTGAGATTGTACTATTCCCACTTCCTAATTGCTTAAGGAAAAGCTTTTACACAATATGATATCAGAGGAAATAGTGGTGTTTGAATCCCAAGGCCTTCCAAGCTCCAGTCAATTTCAGAATCTCGCACATTAGATTCACACATGAGAGAAATGTTTGATAGTTTTAAATAGGAATCTCACTATTAAGACAGAGAATCTCCACTAAACTAGAAAAAAGCACGAGTCACAATATATTACTTTTAGAGAGTGTTCATACGTGCAGGCCTTGTAAACTCCATATTCCATAGAATGTTATGCATTGTGTTTGACATAATTGTTTTATGAGTTTCTGTTATGTAGTTTGCTGATGGAACACGGCTGGTCATGTTTCTTTATATGGAATCGCTAGCTAGGAATTGTGTAGCAACTACTAGGCAAAAGTGCATGATTCATGTTCAACAGGAAGACAGTGATAAGTTGATTGGTGTTTATTAGATGAGATGAAATATTTTCTTTTTTGGTCAAGATACTGTATAATCAAATGAAAGTTGGAGGGATTTCTGTCCATGTGTTTTCACATGCATCCCATTTACCGCCATCAATCCCTCTTTGCAAATTCTCTTGCTATGAAATAGAAGAGAAGAAAGAATCCTAATATGTCATGAAAAATGACTCATTCTGGCATTCGTGATTGCAGGCAAAGAGCTAGCTGACGACGACACTGTCAGCAGTTCCTTCAATTCTTCGTCTGATTTCTGATATATAGAAGAAACAAGTTCGCGACTTCACTGTCCTGCTGAAACATGGTCACACCAAACTTGAACTTGGAATATGAAAATGATTCGGAAGTTACAAGCCAAGAAAATTTCAACATCCCTCTGCAAGAAGAATCCCATGATCTCTCTAAGGATAGCACCACCACTTCTTCCTGCCTCACAAATCAGACAAACCTCCAACAAGAAGATCCGGGGCCTATTTCCCTCAACTTGACACTCCAGTTTAGCTCCCGTGACATTGAATTGAAGGGCACAGGGGAGACTAGCAGTGCTGAAGGAGCTGCACCCCCTACTTCAGAAGCAACAATGCCAAGGGTGTTCTCATGCAACTACTGCAAGCGTAAGTTCTATAGCTCACAGGCACTTGGTGGCCATCAGAATGCTCACAAGAGAGAGAGGACAATGGCCAAGCGTGCTATGCGTATGGGAATGTTTCCTGACAGGTACACTAGCTTGGCATCCCTTCCCCTGCATGGTTCTGCTGCTTCTGCATTTCGATCTCTTGGTATCGAAGCTCATGCTGCAGTGCACCAAAACATTATGATACCATCCGATCAGAGGCTCCCTGTCCCTGACACGAGAGGTGTGGCAAGGTTTCAGCAAGGCTATTTTGGAGTGCCAATGTTTATGGAAGAGGATGATGTGGGTATGATTTGGCCTGGGAGTTTCCGTCAGGTGGGTGAGGGAGTTGGAGGTCGTCATTCGAATATGCAGTTTTCTCAAAATCCAACAATGAATTCAGGAGGATCCACCATGCCACCAAATACAAAGACAAGTTCATCTTCACCTGATCTTACTTTAAAGCTCTGAGATTTTTGTTTTCTGTTTAGATATATTTCCTTTTAGACATGCTGCCATGCCATGAATAGTATTATTAACTTTGTACAGTGAGATATGCATTTTTAACGGCTGCAGATTTCTAAATTTTTTATGGCTGTATTTGTTTCTTTTATAAGGATGTTGTTCTTGGTGTTTATTGCTACTGATGTATAACAAGTTTTGGAGGTGAAGATGATTGATAAGCCTTGTGATGATCATGATGTCTGCAGTTGTGGTTTATGATTAATGGGATGGCAATAATTGGTTTAAGCTTGAATTTCATAATTTTCTGTTCTTTTCTTGTTTGATTGGTAAAGCCTAATTGGTCGCACAAACGACTTATGGTTCAAGTTGTTAAGTGTATTGACCCACGCGTTAGAATTCTTATGTTCAAATCATCCCCCAATATCATCAAGCCATGTATAAAAAAATAATAAATAAACAGTCAACTATTTTGAAATGATTGATAAAAAGCAGGATGTTTGGATCTAATATTAGCAAAAATGATTAATGAATTAATTAAATAATTAAAGTAACGCGGATAGCGTAAATGATTGTAAAAGATCCATCGACGCCTCGACACCGTAACGAAATGTAAGGCGTTTATCATGGTCCTCCTACCTGTCGTTGGTTTAGCTGACCAATTTACCATTTCATATGGACTTAACTTGAATGTCGAATTTTTAAGAGAGAGTAGATGCTTTGAGTCTTTCTTGAGCTCGCTTAACTTGAAAAGCATCCTTTCAAATTCTATAACGTGATTAAAAGATTATTAGTCTAAAGTATGAATGGCGCGTGTATTTAGAGGAGGATGCTTATACTCTCTTTTTTTTCTTTTTTTCTTTTTTGTAATAGAAATTTTAGAGGGGGGAGGCTACCCCATCCCGAGGCCTCTTTTGAGGACTTACAAAAGGGGTCTTAGTCTCTTTTTTCGTTTTTACATATTACCCATTAAGAGGGATTGTCGATAACGGGACTCGAACCTAGATATTGATAACAAAAAGAACGATCTTTACCAACTCCACCAACCCTCGTTGGCAGGATGCTTATTCTTAAACAAATGCTCAATGTATAAATTCATAATCGCTCAGCGCAAGTCCAGCAGGCCTGAAGGCAAGAACAACCTGAGGATGAAATTTTTTATAAACAAAATTATCAAAAAATTCAGAATTTTTTTTATACATACTTAGCAATTTATTATTATTATTATTATTATTAATCTCATACATATAAATAAAATTAATCCCATATGAATAGTAATTGCCATTGAGTCTAAAATATCGATGGTATCGGAAATATCGATAGTCCAAAAACACGAAAATTTCAATGGAAATATTGGGATATTATCGATATCGATAAAAATTGAATAAAAACCAAGAAAATTGTAAGAAAAACTTGGAAATTTTTATTGAAACTTTGGATGATGTTTATTTAGTCATTTATCTATTAGTTTATCAGAAAAAATTGGAAAGAAATGCATTGCATGATGAGTTTAACTTATTTAAATTGATTATTGTAGAAAATATGTGGCAATTAATGAAAGAAGATTAAACACATCATAATCATTTATATATAATGATTTACTACAATATTTTACACTTTATACATTGCAAGGTAAGCAATGGCGAATCCATGAATTTTTATAGGGGTAGGCTAAATAATTTTATTTTTTTAGATGAGATATATTATAAGCTTTTTTTTCTCTTGAAACAGAAATGTAAATAAAATTTTATAAATCAAATAAAGTCACATTACAAGCAAATATAACACAAAGAAGTACAAAATATAAATAAATATCAAATCAAACACATTGTCCAACTTCAAAAAAATATGTTCGATTGCAAACAAATTTTGAGAGCTTGCCCTTCGAATCTCATCACGTTGATTGATTGGGTGTTCACAAATTGGAATGCGTTTCCCAGGATCCTATTCTAAAGAAGCAATATTAAACTCTTTAGATTCAACAAATTGAGATCTGAGTTAAAAAATTTCCTCATGAGTTGAAGTATCAACATTAGATTTGTTATCGTTATCACTTTTTTTGAAGAATAAATAAATAGTTTTTCCTATCTTTTGCATGTCTATTACCATCATGTGACATGATATCCTAACAAGAAATACTATACACCAAAAGTCGTATATGCTAATTAATAATTCAAGATGCAAAAATAAAACATATTTCAATAATCTCCAAAAAAATTCACCCAAACCCTAAATCATAAAAACTTAACAACAATTAAAATTGAAAATTGAATATATATATATATATATATATATATATAAAAGAAAACTTACCAAGATTGAAGAACCCACTGAAGATAAGTTGGTACAATTTTTTAGAGAAGGAGAGCTATTTCCTCTAGGCTCTCAAGGTTCAAATATGGTGTTTTAAGTGGCTAGAAGAAATCTTTTGATGTTTGCTCTCTGTTGGTGTAGCCCAATATCAGTACCATTAGAATAGCTCAAGTTGGTAGAGCCTAAGCGTGAGTTATGCTTCTAATCAAATTTATATAGGTTTGGATTGATATTTATTATTTCCTATATGCTTCAGGAGTGGGCTTATTTTAAATAGAAAACCAAACTATTATTTACTTTACTTAGATTGGGCTATTATTAGTTTATTATATTTATTTGGTACAGTATACTAATATTTATTGGAGTAAGAATAAACTTATAAAATTTAAATCATATTTAATAGAGTTCCCTTTTACATATTATCACAAAACACATAAGCAACATGGTGGTTAAGGCGTTGAAGGAGTGAAAAAGCAGGGGTTTGAATCCCCTTTGTGTGTGTGCTTTGTTTTTTTTTTTTTTCTAGCAACAGACTCACTGGAGAGATCCCACCTCGACTTGGGAAGAGAGGGTTGGGTAAAGAGAAGAGAGAGAAGTTTTTTTAAATAAAAATAAAAATATTTAATTTTTTAATAATTTTAATATGAATTTAAAAATTATTTTTAACATGTAATTAATTTTTTATTATTTATTTGTCCACCTGTAAGTGCACGTCAATTAAAAAATAGGTCCCATAAATGCCACATAGGCAGATAACAGATTTTCTGACGATCTCGCTAACGGATGATGCAAATTGTAGATTTTCCTCGACATTGAGTATGTACTCGTAAATGTCCCCAAAATTATGTATGAACTCGTAAATGGCCCTATAAGTTAGGGGGTTATTGTAATTTACCCAAAATATTACTAGAGCATATACTATTTATGTGAATAATAAATACCATTATCTTTCTTTATTTTTTATCATGATAAATGAGTGAAAATGCTATAATAAGTTGAAATTGTTCCCTCTTTTTTAATGCGTGCATGAATCAATGTCAAAGGGTATTTTGGGACAACAAATAAAACGTGATGAATAGAATAAACATTAAAAAGGACAAGAACACGGGCATTGTCAAATGGGAAATAACAAAGGACTTTCCTTGCACGTTGTCGTAGGGATGGGAAGCCACAGCCGCATGCGACCAAAGACCGCGTTGCGTTGACTTTCTGTGCTCCCATCTCATTCTCATAGTCAAGCCTGAAGCCTCATGCATGCAACTTCAACAAATCCAGTGTCTGCGAATTAAATGAACATGCTTACTTCTACTATTCTATTCAATTTCTTCCACATTGCACAAATCTTAAATATTTATTGCTAGGATTTGTTAATTATTATAAGAACATTATATATATGCCCTAAATTATGCCACAAGCATTTTACCAATTCGAAGTAAACTAAAAGCATGCAATATATATAACTTGAGACTAGTGGTGTCAAGTTCGAATCCCATAATACCATGATAGTATATATGTGAAAAATCTCCATTTTTTTTTTATAATTTAGACTATTATTTGCATTAAAAAAAAACATGCAATATTACATTTTTGTTCGTTGTGGTTCTGCCTTTTCGCATTTCATTGCTTTTATAGTCTTCTTAGACTTAGTATTTTCACTACCTTGTATGCGTCCTGGTTGAACTGTTAGTTGCTCTGTTAGGCATTAATCTAATATAATTTGCTATTTGATTTTTTTTATAAAATTGTTGCAAAGATTGCCGTGGCCATGATTAATTCATGGCTTTCTTTGCAAGCAATGAAGAAGTGCATCATGATAATGATAATGATGTTGATGATGATGATGATGATGATGTACTACTACATATGATCATAATTAACAATTATGCCTTGCCCGTCTTTAAATATTTAATTGCTTTTCGTCTCGGTGGTAGTCGTAATCACGGAAAGGTTTATTACTGTATAATTAAGCACACACTTTGTTTTTGAGGTGGTGGTTTGTTTGTCCTATTTCGAATAAGGCGTCAAGCACAAGCAGATGTGTTTGTTTGTTGTTTTCTGGGCAACATAGAGGATCCATTTTAGTCCCACAGCCACAGCCACAGCCACAGGATGATGAGATCCTAAAAATGCCTACAATGACTTTTTCTCATATGAACATGTTGAATTATTGATCGATGTTGACAGACAAAAGACTCATTCAGCGCTCCAGTGCATGTTACATATGCATACATACACCATGTATAGCTTCTGCTTTAGATTAGTTAAATTACAGAGTCTGTTAAAGTAAAAATAATTTAATTAGTAAATAAATCTTTTTAAATTACGACATAAGTCAACAAATTCTATTTTAAAGAGTTTAATTTGCTACTACTGTAAGAAAGATGCTGTAATACCAATACTAAAAATGTAAGAGAAAAATTCAACTTATTTCCATTATTAAAGAATCAAAAGTAAACATACATATAAAATAAAAGTCTTGAAGTAATGTCATATCCACTAATAATTAAAAAAACATAACATGGATTCTATAGATTATGTGCTTTAATATTGTTTGAATTCGATAAGTTGGTATATTGATATAGACAATATGCCAAATCATCACCTTGTTGACTACCTTAGGCTTTAGGAGATGCTTTTAAAATTTCTCAAATTTTCATGCACAACTGTGATGTGAGATACATTTTAATTCCACCTTGAAAGCAAAAGTAAAATTCTTGCAATCTTTTTGAGCAAAGGTGCTTTTCAATTTGAAATTCTTCAGTGGACAGAAACCATATTCTTGACCAAGGACCAGTATATATAATTATATATATGGTTCTCCAATCCAATATTATTGCTATTAATCTTAATAAGTAATGATTTAATTAATTAATTACTACAAAATATTTAGATTGCATGTGATCATTTGACTTGTTCTGTCTCAAAATATTTATCAATAGAATAATACTCTCCAGGACAGCTAGACATGATTTCATTTCATTCACAAGAAACGCCGTTGATATTTTGACATAAGAAAATCAGAATTTGCTATGAAATAATATCCAGAAACTCCACAAGTAATTTGAGGATTTTCGTGCCTTTAGTTTCCTTGTTTTACACTTTCCTCTTGATGAAAAATAAAGAGGGTGTAATTATTTAACCCAAAAAGAAGGGATTTAATTGGGCAATTGAGGTAACTTCCTCTAACTTTGACTCAAAATCGAAAGCAATTAAACACCTTTTTCAGGAAGGTAAACGTTAATTTTGCCTAATTCAATTGTAATGCATCTTTTTCTCCAAAAATACAAAAAAGTCGTCCCACTCCCCCTCTTCCTGCACCACCAGTCAAGGCATTCGCCTAAAAAGAAGCCGACTCGAAGCAGAGGATTCAGTAATTCTATCCAACTCAAAGGGCCAGATCGGTAATTCAACAATACCAGAAAAAGTATCGCCGTTTCAGTTTGGTGTAAACGCTTGAAAATTCCAGCCGTTGGCCCGGCCCGTTGCAGATGGAAATCGAGATATCAGCTATGGTGTGCTGAAGAATCATAACGAGTGAGTTGAAAAATCAACCCCAGATTCTTCATTATTTTCCAAACAGCCCCTGTAGACCTTTTCCTCTGTGTTTCTCGTTCATTTCTTCTCTCCTTCACACCATCTCTCTCTCTTACCTGGTAAGCCCCTCTTTCTCTCTGTATATCTCTATCTCTATCTCTCTATCCCTCCCTGTGTATAAGGCCATGTTTGGCGAGAAGGATCGCGCTAATGGTCTTCATGCCTGTGAGGATGAGGCCTCTCAGAGCAAGCTCACACGCCATATCTCTAAGCAAAACAAAGACAACCCAGAAGAGAAAATGGGTTTTACTGAAAAGGGTATAGGTTTTCTCAGAGAATCAGACATGGGTTCTGATGGGTTTCAATCGAAATCCTCAAAAATAGGAAACTTGGGTTCCCAGGAGCTGACTCTCAGCTATCTCTGCGATAGTTCCAAACTGGGTTTTCTAGAGAAAGAGTTTGCCGGGGCAAATTTGCTGACTTCCTTGGAGAAAGAGAGCTTTAAAGGTAAAGAAATCCTTGTTTCTGCCAATTCAAGCCAAGATCACAAATGGGTAGAGAGAGATTTCCTTAATTTGAACGAGACTAGGCTGAATTGGTCAAAGCGAGAGCTTGTGGAGGAGACTGAAAGAGAGCGCAGGGACAAGAAGCCAAAGCTCGAGACTTTGAATCTCTCTCTAGCCTTACCTGAGGTCTCGCTCTCTCTCACTGCTTCAAACGCCTTACAAAATGGTGACCCTCCAGCTATGCCAAGACCTAGCAGAAGTGTACAATCTTTGGCACCATCTACTAACAATACACAAACCACTTGTTCCAACGATTTCACAGCAGCTTCATTATCTTACTCTTATTCCCACCCCTTTTCCCACAACCCCAGTTGCTCGCTTACGCGAAATTCGACCGAGAATTACGAGTATTCGGTTGGGAAAGATGATCAAATTTGGAACTGTGGAGAAGGGACTAATGGGTCAGTTCATAGCCGGTTTAAGCCAATTGGAGATGGAGTCGCTTTGTCAAATCATGGTGGTGGGATTTACTCGTTGATGCAGAGTAATCGTAAGGATTCGTGTAATAACAGTCTTTATAGGACAACTAGCTCTGATAACCTTTCGTTTTTCCCATCAGAGTTGCCTGCTAAGCCTAAAATTGATACCCAGTCTGGGGATTCTAGAGGGAGAGGTTCAGAAAGTTTGAGAGGCTTGGAGGATGTAGATGGTGGTGGGAGAGCCAGGAAACTTTCTAGACCGGAGAGAATTCTCCGTGAACTTATTTCGGAGTCTATACCTGTCATGGCTCAGATAATTCAGGAGCTTCCTGATGAAACACTCTCATCAACCAAGGAATACTTGAAGAATCTGATATCCATGCCTGAGAAGAAAGAGGAGTTAGTGAGCCTTCAAAACCGGCTCCATAGAAGGTCTGATCTTACAAAGGAGAATCTTGCTAAGTGTCAGAAAGACCAATTGGAGATTTTGGTTGCGGTGAAAATGGGTCTTGGGAACTTTGTATCAGGCAAAAACCGCCTTCCCACAACCGAGTTGGTGGAGATTTTCTCGTTTATGAGATGTAAGAATGTGAACTGCAAGAGTTTATTGCCTGTGGAGGATTGTGACTGCAAGGTTTGCTCTGCAAATAAGGGTTTTTGCAGTTCCTGTATGTGTCCTGTTTGTTTGAATTTTGACTGTGCTAGTAATACTTGTAGTTGGGTTGGCTGTGATGTTTGTGGGCATTGGTGCCATGCTGCTTGTGGTATTCAGAGGAATCTCATTAAGCCAGGTCCTAGCTTGAAGGGGCCCTCTGGGACGAGTGAGATGCAATTTCATTGCATTGGATGTGGTCACGCTTCAGAAATGTTTGGCTTCGTTAAGGATGTGTTTCTGTGCTGTGCAAAGGACTGGGGACTAGAGACCCTTATCAAGGAGCTTGACTGTGTTAGGAAGATTTTTAGGAGAAGCGATGATTTTAAAGGCCGCGAACTGCATATTAAGGCTGAGGAGATTATCTCCAAGCTTGGAAGCCAAATGATGTCTCCCTCAGATGCCTGCAATTTCATTATTCAGTTCTTTAACTGTAAGTCCCCAAGATTTTCGTCTTTCCTTTTCTATTTCAACTTTCATATTTATTCATTTACTTGCTATTTGTTGTTAGCCCTCATTGTAATTAGCTGAAATTTTAAAATGCATGTCTTGGACAGTGAGTATGGTTCTGTCATGGAGTATGAACTGCCTTGCTCATAAACTTGGCTTATTCCTTGCATGTTAGGAATGATCTCTTATAACTACTGTAATGAAATTATAGGGAGGGCTAGGGTCAGACTCCACACAAATATAAGTGGAGGAGAAAAATGTGGTGAGGTGAAAGAAAGAGTACGTGGGAACAGTAAAGGGGACCTTGATTGGGTACTCTATGGCTCATATTCGATGGCTAGTGTAATTGGAACTATTTTGAAAAGAATACTCTCTGAGTTGCTTAATTGAGGATTGTGACAGCTTCACCGCACGTTAGCTACTCTTTTGTTTTCTCTCTGGCCTTTTTTCTTCTTTCCTTTTGGTTTCACTGTCAATTCATCTCCATACCGCCTGAGTTTAGATATTGTGAAAGGTTTTTCTTGTGAGAAGTTGATAATGTCCAAGAATTGTGTATATTTTTGTTCTAACATGTCTGTAACTTAAGTATATGAGTTATTCAGTATCTATTCATGCCTAACTCTGGATTTTTTTTTTTCGTTGTTAAATAGATACAGATGGAGTGTCAGAATATCCTGCTTCTCGCATATCCACGAAAGAGTTGGCAGTCACTCAAGCTAGCCTGAGAAAAGATGCAACTCCTTTTTCACAATCCGCTTCTTTACCTCCGAAATATGCTGCTTACAACACAAGTTCTAGTATACAATGTGATTTATTGTCAAATGATACCCGTCAGAATGACCTCAAATCATCCCTCATAAGCAATGAGGATGAGTTCCAGTTCGGAACATTACCAAAAATAGATGGGTTTGAGAGCTTGGAAAGCATAGTGAGGATAAAGGAAGCAGAAGCAAGAATGTTCCAGGGCAAGGCAGATGAAGCGCGGAGAGAGGCAGAAGGGTACCGTCAGATGATTCAAACAAAGACGGATAAGTTGGAGGAAGAGTATGCTAAAAAGTTTTCCAAACTGTGTCTGCAAGAGACAGAGGAAAGGCGAAGGAAGAAATTGGAGGAGCTGAAAATTTTGGAAAGTTCACATTGTGACTATTACAACATGAAGACTAGGATGCAAGCCGAGATTGCTGGCTTGTTGGAGAGAATGGAAGCAACAAAGCAGCAACGGGTGTAGTTTCTTTTGTTCTTTGATTTTTTTGTTTCTTTTGACAATGGTGCTAATTATATGTAGTTTATTAATGTTATTTCGATTTTTGGATTCTGCTTTTTATTTCTAATCAAAGTGAATGATTGTCCCAGTTGCAAATTTTTTTTATTTTATCCTCCATGTCCTTGGCAATCTAGAATTTAGAAAAAAAAACCACCACCCTCGCGAGCTTCCAAGCATCTTAAATTTGACTCTATGGGCATCATTCTTTCTTTTTCAGAAGTCTTCTGCAGAAGCTGTTACTGTAATCAATTTAATGTGTATTTGTAGTTAGAGGTGGCATCATTCTTTCTGCATATGCTCTCTCCTCCCTGGGATAGTTTACGCTGCTGCTGCTTGGATAGCAATGTTTGAGTTTGAGCTAAGCAATGCCGCACATTTGTTTTTCTCTTTGCCATAATGACATAACATATGTCCAGATATCCTCGTCTTTTGCTACTATAAAATAAAACATCATATGATTATCTCTTTAGTATATAATATCTTGGCACCAGAAGATGTGTCTTGCATTGCATTTGTTTGTTCTATATCTTAGGAGGTAATGCGCCACCAACGACTATGTTGGCCAAGCAATAGATACTCATACCATCCCACAATTAGGATTTAGGACCATTGAGATGAGTTGACGCTGATTGCGGCTAGGATCATTTTGGTGCCACTGCCCTGCCCTCTGCCCACCTTTGTAAAAATAAATCAAAATTGGTTTGCAAAAACGCCATTTGTGATTGCAGAGTTGCAATAGAGTGCATACAATCCAGTCCAATCCATTATCCACCCAAAAAGGACAGCCAGCATTATAATGCTAAAGTAAACTGATGCTGCGAGCTGAGACTAAATTATCATTAGATACCCACCTACGATCTACTTTCAATTATTTTGGTAATATACTTTGACAGATAGAAAGCAAGAGAATAATATTTCATTGCTTTCATTTGTAGTATACATTTAGGCATCCCATCTGGCTCACTAACCAAATCTTTTATGAATGTAGAAATGAAATAATTAATTAACAAATAAATAAAAAGGAATATATAGGTAGATTGCATGTTATTTTAACTGACAAACCAAAACCATGAAATATGACAAGCTCTAGCTAATTAATTAGTAAAGTCGAGGGAGGAGGACAGAGAGGCTGACGCTGGCTGCAAATAGAAAGATCAAAAGTCCAGTGAAGTTGATTATAAGTGTTTCTTGGGTGCGCCCTATGCTTAAGAAAAGGAACCTCTCCAGCAACCCTGCCTCGGCAGTGCATACTGCTAGCAGAAAGATGACCATGCCCACGAAAGTGTGCCATGGCACAAGATTTCCCCTTGCTGACGATTCTGCACCCGGAAACACATAGGCAAAGAAAGCAAACAACCACTACAAGAAAAAAATAATAATTAATTGGCTAATAATATTTGTTGTATAGGCAAGGCATCGACAGTAGAGGGAAAAAAAAAAAAAAACCTGAAGACCAAATAAAGAGATGGTGATTACGCCGAGCCAGGAATGTAAGGTGAGCAAATTTGGAATTCCCGATTCATGATTAAACTTGAAAGCTGCATAAATCCCCAAGATTATAGCCACCAGAGCTAGAAAATGCAATATCAGGTGCACCATTTTCTGTGTGTTCCTTTTCCCTGGGACTGTCTTGTATGCCATGATAGCTGCACTAATAATTGGCACCTAATCAGTCCTTAATTCAAATTAATTAATGCTGCTAACTAACAAGATGGAATCTTTTAAGAGGCACATATATAGATTATATAGAGGACCTCCTGATCAGTTCCATTACCTTCTCCTCCAATCAAAATAAACCCAATTACCATTAGAAGCGTATGAACCTGTAAAAATCAGAAAATATGAATATGATCACATAAACTTAACATATGATGAGCATGCAAGATTTTGCTTAAGTGAACAACGTACGTTTAAAATTTTCTCTGTGATGGAGGAGTTGAGGGCAAGGCCATGGCGGAAGTGTAGGAGCCAAATAAGCACAAGGGTTGTTATGGCTATAGCTAACAAATGGGCAAATATTGTAACTGGGGTTGCTGATATCTGGTAGCTACTGCTCTTCGGTGCCATTATAATTAAGCCTCTGTGAAGGTGGTTGTCTGTTTGAAGCAAAAGAAGGGACGGGGCTACAACCTTAATTAGAGTATTATGGAATGACCGGTTAGTACTATTTAACAACACGCGAAGAGAACCGGTGTTTGGCGAAGGATGCAAATTTGATAAGATCAATGTGCAAAATTGAAGCTTTGCCGACAGTAAACAATGTTTAAGGTTAAAAAGAGAAGCCTTTTTGTTTGAACGAGAAGGATGCCGCCAAATATATGGAATATGGGAAACCGTCTAGCCGGCAAAACCTAAGGTGGCAAGTCCAAGGGGATGGAGAGTTTGCCACTTTGTTTGTCACGTACGGCTAAGTAAAGCCGTGAATCACAATCATATGAAGCACAGAAAATACAAGTTCCATTGAAAATTGAAAGCAACTTTGAATCTTTTTTGTCCTTCCTCTATTTAGATCATGAAAGTTGCTTCAATCATGTGACCGCAAGTTTTTCCAGCTATAGGGTTTGCTGATTATAGCTTCCTATGACACAATTAAATTGAATCACGTTTCGTGTCTATGTTTTAATTTTCACCACATGCAAAATAGGAGCAAGGTAAGGTTAACATCCACGATTAAAACAGAGCCGTAATTAGTGCCATTCCTCTGCACTCTTAATAAATAACTAGCTGATTCATTAAGAGAAAAATCAGTGAGTTGAATTAAGTGTATATAAAACAAACAAAAAGAGAGTTATGATGCATATATACATGTTGCTTGGGAGAGTGTGGCTCTCAGTTCCAATTAATACTCAGATTATAATCAAAGGAGTTACAATCGTATCAGCTGAGTAATCTTTTCCAAAGAGTAATGCTATTATATAATGAATTATGAATTATGTTATATAATGATATAAGCAAAACCCCAAATACCCTCAAAGGGACAAGTTTAATGATCATTGTGTTGTGCAAACAATGTACAAATTTAAAGAAGAAAAAAAAAACAGCTGGATAGATATTTTCTGGGTAAAAAGATAAATTGGAGAACGGGTTCAGACTGCTTTTTTCCTTTGTCTGTCTTTTGGTTCTTTTAACAAGCCAGCATACATACGTATACACACATATATCCACTCGAACATGTCTTTTGTTTTAAGGAGGATGAGCTAGTGCAAACTTTATAAAAATAAAATATGGTATTTATTATGGACTGATACTAGCTCAACCAAGGAATAAAAAATAATTGAATTCATAAATCTATATCCATGTCACATTATATATATGAACCTTCATGTAGATCCGCTCAAATGATTCACACCAAAAGAAAAAAGAGATACATAATTAAGCACACAACACACCAACCAATTAATGTGTGCAATCCAATAATCCATCTGTAAAGGCTCGAAAATGAAGAAATAATTAGGAATTAATCACACATAACGGGCAAGAGCAACAGAAAGATCAACGAAGATGCCGAAGAGGAGGATTGATAGTCCAGTGAAGTTGATCAGATTCAATTCTCTGTGAGACAGCATATGCTCAACCCCTAGGAATGTGGATTTTTGTGTCAAGCCAGTTAGAGCAGCACATATTGACAAGTACAGCAGCGCCCTCCCCCCACTCATATGCCATGGAACAATTCTGATCGCCGTCCGTTCCGAAGCTCTTGGAAACAAGAAAGTAGCAAATCCAAGCACCCACTGCCAATCAATCATGTTCAAATTAATTAATAATTAGCAAACTAATGTGTAATTTATGATAATGATATATAAAATATATGCACGTAGTACTTACCTGCAAACAGTACAAGATAAAGGTGGACAAGCCAATCCATGAATGGAGGGAATTCATGTCCCCTATGTTGTTCATGTCATGGTATTTGAAAACAGCGCATATCCCGAAGATTCCAGAACACAGAGCTATCAGGTGGAACATGGCATGAACGTACTTCTGCACCTTGTGTGCCGACAATACTGTCTTGTATGCCATCATCGCTGAACATATACCAACTCGTATTAATATTAATCGAGATTAATTATATCCTATGCATGTAACATGTGTTAAATTAGCCTAATTACCTTCACCAGCAAAGAAAATAAACCCAAAGAACATGAGAAACGGATGAACCTGCCAATGCCAAGTTAAAACGAAGGAAGTTAAGGACTTGAGTTTTACTAAAGCTAGCTCTAAGCTGTAAGTGTAGCACAAGAACCCACCATGAAGTGAGTAATTAAATAGTGGTTATATATAAAGGTGAAATTAATAAATCATTACTTACATTGAAAACCCGATCTGAATTGTCTGAATCATAGTCTAAACCGCCACGGTAATGCAGCAACCAAACAAGCATGAGTATGATGGCTAAGAAGCCAAACAAGTGTGCTCCCACAGTCAATCCAGAGGCTGACCGTTGGTACCTATAGGTTACAGTAGTAGTTTGCATTGCAAATTGCAATTAAGTTGACTAATTAATTAATAGGGAGATTAGAAGGGCGATTGATTGATGGGTTAATCTTGAATGTTTGGTTGCTTTTGATTTGGCAGTGTTGTGTTGTGCTCAATCAGTTCAGTTGTTATATATGGATAGAAATCTCTTTTGAAAATAGTTTTTTAAACAATTACCTTCTTCTTGGGATTGCTTGCTCTGATGGTTTTGGAATTTTCTGACGAAACTTTGAACTTTAGCAAAGCATCACAAGGACAAACTAAAACCAGCTCTGATTGTACTAAAGGTATTTATTCTGTCCTAACAGTTTAACAAACAATTATAAGAGAAAGAAGAAAACAGCTTGCTAAACTGGATTAGCTTTTTTACTCAATTACACACTTAGGCCAAGATTTCAATTGGGTCAGCCTGGCCCATCTTTTAAAACTGAATTAGGCCTATATATATATGCAAGAGATAGTCACTTGAAGGCCCAGCCCAACCTCTGAGTTATCAATCTAAACTCCAACAAATTGAATTACAGAATACAGGGCCATACTTACTGCTATGCTATGCTAGAATGAGGGTCTCCTTAATAGCTGTTTAATCTAATGCAAAGTTATTATTAGACTGTTGGATTGTAATCCCTATTTGTAGAAGATCCCATGGGAAAAAGGTGCAAAAAGTTTTAACCAAAACAAGCGTTACCAATCCCTTTCCTGATAAAATTGGCCACACAAAAAAAAAAAAGAGGGTGTGGAGACATTTCCACAATTTGCCTTGGACCCTGCTACAAAAGGGAAGACTAGTGATTATGTTCATGAGCTTGCATGCACTTAGTTAGACATTAAGGAGGACCACGCTTGAAACTCATTTACTTTTACAAACCCCAACTTGCTATCTAGCCCCTCCCTCGTCCACCTCCACTAATACTTATGATGAAAAACCAAAAACTCGCACATACAATATGGAGGAAATAATTGAATTTCAGAAATGGGAAAGAAGAAAAAAAGGAGAATGGATTTGCTATCATTGATGCAAGCATTTTTCTGCCAAATAAATGTTATCGATTTGTTTCGTAATCATGAGTCGTGACCTTTTTTAAAATATAAATATTTATGTTTATATATCTGTTGTGGGATTAGTATAGAAATTATAATTAATTATGACACAGTTAGTGGTTGTCAGATAAGCATTCTTTTCCGAGCTTGCTTTCTCAGCATAACTACTTGATGGAGACTTGTTGTGCATCCTTCCATCACCTTGGCCTTTCATCTCACTTTTTCTTTGACGTTTTTATTTCGTTCCCATTACCTTTTTATTTTTTTACTCCCTGAAATATGCTTTGCTTACTGAGAATATTTAATATTCTAATAAGCCAGTTAGTTTACTTACTTTGGGTAGATTTAGGAAGGTGCTGCACAAACTTGTTTTGCACGTAAACGTATTCATATCATATTGAGTCTTTTATTGCTTTTAGGTCTTCTTAGTATTTTTTTTTTTAAAAAAAAAAACTTAATGGAAGTAATTTTCTCTATTTCCGAAGAATTTAGTTTACTGTGAAACGTACAATATCACAGAGTAGTGTCTAGGAGGAGGCCGGATTTGGTTTAAAAAGAGATTTCTACACACATATATCAAGATTCTAATATAGGGTTATTTCAAATTTCCAATGCATGAGAGCCTTGTAATATCTTTTAAGTATTTGGGACCCTCCGGCCCACTCTTGACATGCTCTATATAAACGTTGATATATATATATATATATATATATGTAGACCTTGTATATGTGATAGACGACGACAACAACACAGGGAAGGGATGGATCAAATTAACATCAGTGAGTGGCGTGTATTTTTGTTCGCATGTCTTTGTATATGAATACATCGACTACTTGACATGTTTGGCCATGCTAAAGTTGAGTTGGGGTGGATGATATTTTTCTCATTTCTAAATATTCCTTCTTACAGTTGTCCAAGAAAATGACTTGCTAATCAAGATATATCAAGTAAATTATAACTCAATTACTCAAAATGCTATCTACTAATTGACACACACACACATATATATATATATATATATATATATATATTATTTAGTCAACATCAGACATTATTTGACTGATTCTTTGAGTTCAAGTGACAACAAGGGAGGAACCTGCAGCTAAAAACCATGGCCAAGTACAGAAAAAGGTTAAAACTAGCATATAGCATATAGGCTGTAAGTTATAGAAAGATGGATTGGCATCATTAAGCAAAGCAGCGAAAGGATGCTACATGGAGTTTGATCAATCAGTGACATGAACTTGAACGAACTGTATTGCGTCCTCAATCAAAAACGACGTTATGTGTGAATAACACATGAAAATATGTTACAACAAGAAGATGCAAATTTTATGAAATGATATATAGAAAAGTGAAGGATAGGACAGTGGCGAATGTGATTCAAATGGGGCTAAATTGCTAAAATCCTGAAATGAGATGAGACCCATCAAATCACCAACGTCCAAACCCCTCCATTTCCCAAAAAAAACCCCAACTGCACTCATGCTTTAGGGTTGGCCATCAATCATCCTTTAGTTTACCACCAATTTGCATGTGGAGACCACCCAAGTTATTTAACAATTAACATGTTATTACTATAGAGATAAACATTTCATTACCGTAGAGAGTTACATAAAAACGTAATATAAAAGTCAGAAAAATAAAAACAAGAGTTCAACTAAACAAAATAAAAGTCCAATCCAAAATACAAATAATTTACTATAGCTTGGTTAGATGTATTATTAGGGTGTGAATTTATATCTAACAAGCATTCACCAAACCAAATGAAAATAGTTTAAAATGAGTAAGCCAACTGGAAAGAAATTTTCAAATAATGAGAGCGCATCATTTTAAGCTCCAATTAGCATCATGACAAAGAATAGTGATGTTGTACATCTTTTTCTTGCGATATAAGCAAATTCACATTTCAATTTAGCATCTTGACGTGTCAACACTCAATCATTCATTAGAGAGAGAGAGAGAGAGAGAGGGCTAGTTACATTTTATTATAGATTTGTGCGTTTAAAATGTCGGGAATAAATGATGTAAAACGGGCCTACAAATTTTGTACATACGAACGAATTAATCAGGTAAGTTGTTGAACATTGTGGTGCCCACCACACTGTACTCAAATTTATAATGTTTTTTTCTTTTTGGCCTCTTTCTGTGTTGGGTGGAATCTAATGATTTTGGTATATACAAGCCACAGCCAGCCATTTATGCAATTTAGTATTTTCCTACCATCATCATCATGCACTGTTCTTTTCATAGAGAAGAAGCTTTTAATTTTAAACCTTATTTTCGACACCCAACGGCTATAACACACAGCCATGAATTATTTTCTGTTATTTCTCTTCTATTGTTTCAGGTTCAACCTAATTAATGCTATATGTCTGCTATCATTTCAGAAAATGTTGACCAAGATAAATTGAAATATATTCTTTTTTTTATTTTTAACTAGAATACTTTGAAAACAGATCCTCAAATATCTCTTGCTGTTGTTGTGTTAGGTTTAAAATATATGTGTATTATTTAGATACTTTGTTTTTTTTTTTTTTAATAATATTACGTACACAATAATATAAGTTTTTTTTTTTCTTTCGATTTTGCTGGACAGATAGCACATGCACAGTCAAACCCCAGATAATCAATTTAGGTGATTGTGTCTGTTGGTTAGGTTTATATAAACAATGCTTAACTGACTTAAATAGTCCTATCCCATAGAAGAGTGTTTAATTAAAATAAGGGTATCATGGGAACATATATTTTTGTTGGTGATCAACCAAGAATTCTTTGGCCTTTTCTACCACATCCATTTATAATAATACAACTTGAGCTAAAGATGTTTACGAGCAGACCATATCGAGTTAGTCAAATGAAGATTACTCGATATGGTTTGCTCGTCAGAGCCAGCTCTGGCCCATAACTCAAAATTGTGGAGGGCACCAAAATATGGTTTTTTAACCCATATATTTACATTAACAGGAAAAAAAAAACCCCAAACCATCAATGTCCTAGAAGGAAGTAGCCGTAATCATTAATCATGGCAGCACAAACCTCTTTGAGATTCTCTAAGGAACTAAATATAAATTATATAATATAATATTTAAAAAAACAAAAATTAATGAAACCAAACATATGGAAACAAAGAGTTCTTAACAAATAAAAAACAAAACAAACAAACAAACAAACCTTCTTATCTTAGCCAAAAAAAATACCTAGTAGTGGCAGCAACACACATCGGAAGCTTTAGCAATTTGAAGGTCTTTTCTTTGTGTCATCCTTTTTTATAAAAATAGATGTACAATAGGATTTTTGTAAGAGACATATTTGTTAACTTATTTTTCTTTTTTATTTGATTTAGCAAAAAACTCAACAGAGATTCTTGTTCTTTACAATTGGAAATTTGAAGTTTCGAGTTGAAAAAAAGGTCAAAATTCAAATTTTACTATTCTTTGTTCATTAGTTTTATTGTTATTGTTTGTGTTTCTATAAAAATTAAAAAAATGTTACCTGATAAAATTAAATTGTCTATAATTTTTTTAAATAATTTTTGTTTTTAATTTATCTAAAGGGACACACTCTAGAAATTTATCCAGGACCTTAGAAAACTCAAGACCGGCTCTATTCCTCGTAAATGTATTTAGCTCAACTTTGATTATTGAGATCTATAAACACAAATCATGTCATGATCACATTATTACGTAAACTGATATTTATAATAAAATTTATTAGTAAACAAAGGGAAACCCGTGAAATGATATTAAACATAACTCTAAAACCTAAAATTTGTGATATGATTTATGCGGCAGTGGAAAAAACATTGACTAATTTGTTATGATTATTAAAACACTAAATAAACCAATCTTAAAAGGAAAAATATCACTAAATATAGAATTAGTTGGAATGTAATTCGTGATCTAAGACAACATTTTTGTTCTAGGACTAACCAACAGATATTTTCATTATAATTTGAATTATGAACCATGTATATATATATATATATATATATTTGAAGATAAATATATGGATAAGTCATTTTCTTCGGTGTGGGGGTGTTTTTGAAATTTGGTAGAGAATCATAGTACTACTAGATTGTGGGGTTGGACAGCGAAGAAAGGGTAAACCTAAAATCGGCGCTGAAAGAAACAGCCACCCACCCTCCATGTCCATTGCGTGGCAAAGGATAACAGACATCTCTTCTCTTCCCTCTCTACGCGAATAAAAGTCGCGGTTCCCTGAACCCCGTGACACGTGGTTGAGAGCCACCTACTGGGCCCCAGCCTAATTAAAAGGCACAGACAAATCAAAGTCACAGAGAGAGAAAATAGCTTAAATTATTGTTACTAGCTTCTATGCATGCGCTTATGCGTCTACGAGAGGCTTCTAAAAAAAAATAAAAATTGTTGTGTTTCATAAAAATAAGATTCATTATTTTATTTTATTTTTATTTTTAATTTTTTTAAATATAAAAAAATGTAAATTTATCATATTATTATCATTTAATTAATAATTACAATTCTTAATATTTGCCTTAACCAATAATATTTTATAGTATTTTGAATGTTTTTTTTTTAAAAAAAATCTTTTACTTTATATATATAGATTAATATATGTATATTATTTTTGGTTGTATATATGTACCTATTTTTTTCTATTTTATTTTGGGGAGGCAACGAACTGAAACTTCTGGTACCAAAAAAAAAAACTTATGCAAGTTGTTAAGTGACCATTACACCCGTACAAGTTGGAATTATGAGGATTTGATCTTTTGCCAGATTCTCACCCGGATTAATTTTATTTTTAATTTATAAATTAAACGGAGAAACAAGTTAGGGATGGAAGTAGCATTCACGATGGGGTAAATTTATGCACTCTACCAACCACAAATTTGATCATAATTAATGACGACAAAAAGGAATCCATATATAAGTTAGAGAGATTAGGTAAAACTTAAAAATTAAGAGGAGGGTAATAATAAGTTGTTTTGAGTATATTGTCCATCAAATTAGATATATATGAGCACAAAAGGTCAACGAAGCTAATTTCTCCAACATATGACCAACCTTATCTGTACATGATAAATGATTTGCTGCCATAGTCTTCTCGAACTGGGCCTGCTCAGGTATACGTATATTGCCCGCCCTTCCAGTTCACACAACAGTTTTGTCTAAATTACAATACTGTACAAGATATGAGTTTTGTCTGTTGCTTATGAAACAGACTGTTCTATGGCCCACGCTCTCCAATCAACAATCATAGCCGTTGGATTTAATTGAATTGTTGTCATTGTTGACCCGGTCACAACCCCGAGATAAAATATCAACGGCTCATTTTGATGTTCATGATTTTGAGTAGTGGATTGGATGGACGGGTGTAGATCTTACCATAGGGATAGGGAGCATCATCCTCGATGCACATTGGGATCTCATCTCATGTTCCCCAGCCTTTGAAAATCCCTCAATGCCCCCTTTTACCCATTTGCCCATATTCTCCTAAGGCGTACGATAGCGCCGCATATGCTCAGCTAACATGCGCTCATTTAACCGTTGGCGTCGAGGTTGAGTCATTTCCCATGCAGCAGTACACGTCTCCCCATAAAACATGATCAATTTTTTTAACACTATTTTTCTTTGCTTTAAACCCAATTATTAATAACCTAAGAATTTAATCTTGCGCGTGAAATGGGGGCCCCAAGGAGGAATAGTGAACACGCCGTTTTCGACGGACACGGACGTTAAGGCAGCTTATGAGAGGGGTCAAGGGACTGTGCTTTTATTCACCTTGACGGGATTGACCCCTTGATTAACGGCGTTAAGGTCGGGGTCCTTCAGGAAGCCCTTGAATTACGCTCCAAATCTCTCCCATATTGCTCTTTTTTCGCATTGGTTTCTCTCCTTTTTGTGGATTTTGCGTGGGGCCCGTAAACGGCTACTTGGGATTTGAGGTATTTGAGGTATGAGGGTGACAGGTGTCACCGTGTCACGTCAGCTGTGAAGCACCATTTACCAAGTGGGATTTACTATAGAGCGATGGGAAACCAATTTAACAAGCAAAAATTCTGTTAAGCCGCATGAACTTTTTGTACAAGTAGGTTATGTTAGTTTATCAAGGCACAGTGTGTTCATTCTTTACAACCGAATTCAATTTTTTTTAATATATATATATATATATATATATTAGAGTAGTTTATAATATTATTTTATTCCAAAACCGCACTTCTCCCTTTTATTGAGCTTACAGTATTACAAAATAAAACTATTATTTTTCAACCAGAAAAATCAATGTAGAGTGCAAGAAGAATATAATTAGCGTTTCATTATTTTCCTTTAATGGAAATTCGCTCAAAATCTTTTCCAAACCAAATGTATGTATAATCCCCATGAGCATTGACTGGGTCCCTGGGGCGTGTATATTCGTCGCTCAGCCACTTATTTTGGCCACGTGTCCATTTCCCTGGGCGCCGAAATTTACACGCTGGCCCGGCAATTGAATTGCTCATATGCTTTGACATTATTTACTAGACTGCCACCACAAGCTTGTTAGTTGTGGCAAATCCGTAAATCAGTGTGGTAATTCGAGGGTACTTTAGGAATGAATCTGCACCAATAAACATGAAAAGGGGCGGCACCTTGGGCGGTTGGCTGATTGAGAATGCAACCGGCTGCTTTTCTTTAATTAAAGAAAATACATTTTTTATAAATAAAAAAAATGAAAGTGTTTAAAGGTGAACTTCTTTTTGCTGCGAAAGTCTAAATAATGATTATTTTTTAATCTAATGATTCATGCTTTCTCATGCCCACTGTTGTCCTCTACTTTAATTTTTTTATTCTTACTTTTAATACAATTATAGTTTTAGCACTTTATACCTCTTTGAAGAATGAAGACTTTCAAAGTATAATTTTGAAGCTATGAGTATTTATTTTATTCGAAAGTCTTGTACTGAAGGGGGGAGAGGGAGGATGCATGTTGGGCTGTAATTATGTGGTTATCAATCATCTCATATTATAACGCATATTTATTTATTAATATATATCTTACTCCATGACAAAAAACACATAGTTCAAAAAAATATTTGTTATATATTTTTAAGGTACGGGTGTGCATCAATTTGAAATCAATATAATTTAGTCAATTAGTATATGATCCAATACAAATTGGACTCTGATTTTTTCAATACAATGGCATGATTTATTTTGATAATTAAAAAGAAAATAATAAAATATGAAACATTTATCTTTAGGTTTAATCTAATCAAATATATTAATATATGCAAATGTAAAATATAAATAAAATGATACATAAAATTGTTTTGATTTTATAATATATTAAACATACATCCATCAAATTATTTAAAATGTTTCTAACATTTTCAATTACAAAAACTAAGATGAGCAAAATAAGCATGAAACTAATTATCTTGGATTAGATTTTCATAAGTAAATTCGTCATCCGATCCAATCATGTTGGTTTTAGAAATTAAAAATTCAATCCAATCCATTAAATAATCAAAACTGATTAAAATTGGATTAAATTGGATTGAATCGGTCGATTTAGGAGGATTGCATTGAATCTCGCACACCCCTAATTCAAGGCTGAATTAAACTCTAAAAAACTTATCAAATATTTTATAAGAGCATTTTTGCTCGCCACTTTAACCCAAGGTATATGGTCACCACTTTTCTCAACACTTGACACGTATCTATAAATATAAACATGATTACATAAATCAAAGTAAAAAGTTAACTATGGTCATGCCTATAAATATGTGTCAAGTAGTAAAAGGGGTGATGAGCATATACCTTGGATTAAAATGATAAGTAAAAATATTTTAATATTTTATGAGATCAGGAATAACTGTTTGCCAAAAAGCGACGGATTTACTAGATGAAATGAATGTTGTTACAGCTGTTTTTATTTATTTATGAGCATTAGAGTCTTTCTTTACCAAACCAGTAAACGCGTAATTATAATTTCATTTATAACAATCACCAACCCCTACATACAAACAAACCATTGCAAAACAGAAAAAATAAATTACCCAAAAGGTGGATAAATAAGAACATACCACCATCACCAAAGATTATTATTTTTTGTAATAAAATTGTATATAATTTGACTAGTTTATTATATAGTTTATCTCGAAATTCTTTTGTGTGGGTCAAAATTTTATGTGTATATATTTTGGGTTTAGTGTGGATTGATGACAAAATATATCACCTATATTTATATCTTATACACAAGGCATTATTGAAGAAAAAAATTGAGGTGATCAAGACTTCAGTCAAATATTTAATAAATTCATAGATTCGATATATTATAGTGTTATAATCTATTAATTTAAATTAAACTAGTCTTTCTGCACGTGCTTCCCCGCCTGTGAGAGTTTTTTTTTAATTTATAATTTTATAAATTTAAAATTTATTTTTTAGAATTAAAAATAATAATGGGTAGTTGTATTCCATAAAAATATGATTCATTATTTGATTTTTCTTTTAATTTTAATTTTTTTAAATATGAAAAGGTGTGAATTTACCATATTATCCTCATTTAATTAATAATTTTAATTTTTAATGTTTGGATTAACCAATGACATTTTCTGATATTTTGAATGTTTCACCATTCTGTCTTTTGCTTTATATATATAGATTACCCATTTAATCCCTTTAATTAAGTTTTAAACAAAAATTATAAATATCTGGCCCTTAATTGGGGATTTTGATAGGCAATTTACGGAAAAGAACTCCGTCGTCTTATTTATCTATATATATAAAGTAAAAGGTAGAGAATGGTGGAACATTTAAAATACTAAAAAATGTCATTGGTTAATGCGAATTGAAATTATTAATTAAATGAGGATAATATGATAAATTTACATTTTTTTATATTAAAAAAATTAAAATTAAAAGAAAAATCAGATAATAAATCCTATTTTTATAAAACAAAACTACCAATTTTTTTTTTAATTTTAAAATAAATAAATATATTTTTAAAACAGACTTGGAAGCTCGTGTAAAGGAGGTAGTTTATTTATATATCAGAGAACCCTCGTCTTATTAAAGATACGCGGCGATAATAATTTTGTAAAAGAATAATGTAAATAAAATTTAAATATATATATATTTTTAAACGGAAAAAGAAAAGGGTGTCCGGTGCAGTCCACAGCTCAACAGCTCCCAGTCACACTCAGCAATAAAATGACTTGCCCTTGGCCTTGTCTTTCTTCTCTCATTAGCCTTTTCGGCTCTCTCTGTCTCCCATAGCTGTAGAGATATTCCCACACGCCTCTCTCTTTCTATCTTTGTCTCTCCTCTCCCTTCTTCTTCCCCTTCTTATATATAGCTCTCACAAACAATTAAACAAACTCAGAATAAAGGAAAACCAGAGCAAAAGAAGAAAAACCATTTAATTTTTGGACCCAAATAGAAGAAAAAGAAAAGGAAAGATGGGTTTCTCTCATCTGGGATTGTTTGTCTGTGCTTGCCATGTGCTTGTTCTAGGAGCTCTTGCTTCTGCTTCATCCAGAAATTTACCAATCATATCCTTTGATGAAGGGTATAACAAGCTTTTTGGAGACGACAACCTCATGATCCTTAGAGATGGGAAATCCGTTCATCTCTCACTGGACGAACGGACGGGTGTGTTTCCCTTGGTTGCTCCTGGTCTCGTGTATCATGTGAAATGGATTTGCTTGCTGGTTTTGAGGTGGCGTTTCTTGATGGGTTTTTGACCAAGTTTTTGTTTCTTTTCCTTTTTGGTGGCTTTGTCTGTGTACAGGGTCTGGATTTGTTTCTCAGGACCTCTACCATCATGGATTTTTCAGTGCTTCCATTAAGTTGCCCGCTGATTATACTGCTGGAGTTGTTGTTGCCTTTTATGTGAGTAATCCTGCTTTCCATCTGATAAGTTTTTTTAAAAAATATTTAAAATTTTCATTTTACTTTCCTTTTTCTTTGTTGTAGTTTAGACTGTGATAAAAAGACAGCCTGATTCTTTCATTCTTCTGACCAAGATTTTAATCTTCTAGTTTACAGTTATATTTTGCTGTTTCAGTAAAGATTGATTTTATATGGTCAGCAAAAAATTCCGTACTTTTTTTTTTGGTGGCAATTCGAGTCAAGATCTAATCCTATCAATATCACGATACAAACTTGTGTTCTCCTCAGCCTTCAACACAGAGTATATGATAACCGAGATAGGCTGCTCTTAAATTTCTTCCTTGAATTTGTATTTCATGACGTGAAGTTCAAAACTTTAAATGAACCTGGTTACACCAGATGAGTTTTTTTTTTCTTCCTTGAATTTATGTTCAAGGTTCGTCCTATTGAAACAAATAAATTTCGTTATTTATCCTATGAGTATAAATTTCCATCCACATGTATGTTTTTTTTTAAAAAAAAAAAAAATTTTCCATTAGACCGTTAAGTTTCTATTTTTATTTTTAAAAGCTTGTTCTAATCTAATTTATGTTTTAACAGATGTCAAATGGTGACATGTTTCCGAAGAACCATGACGAAATTGATTTTGAGTTTTTGGGGAATATACGAGGCAAAGAATGGAGGATTCAGACCAATGTTTATGGCAATGGAAGCACCAGCACCGGCAGAGAAGAGAGATACAATCTCTGGTTTGATCCTTCTGATGATTTCCATCAGTACAGTATTCTCTGGAGTGACTCTCAGATCATGTGAGCATCAATCAAAACTCACCGCACTAAATTTAGATTAATACGTTAAATCTACGGCATATCATCTTTTTATAAAGCATATTTTCCCATTATTGTCACTAATAATATCATTTTCTCTGAAGTCTGGAGTTTACTGTTTTTTGGGTTTGATGTGATGCCTCTGCTGTGGAGCAGAGGCAGGGTTTCTCCTTTTAGTAAAATACAGAACTTGCTCTGTTTTTCCCCATAATACCGCCTCTTGTTTCATCAAAACCAGTTGTCGTGTGGTAGCTGATGCTCTGTTCAATTTCTGATTCAAGAAAAAGGAAAGGGTATAGGGAATTTTAGTTTGAATGGTTGATTCTAAGTTTAAGGGACAGATACAACCAGATTTTGGGTTGACTGGGACTACCACAACCACTAGGCTTAGTTGATGCAAGTTTTGGTTTTAGGAGGACTAGAAGAAAATGGAATAATTCTAGGGAAGTTCTCGTTCTTTTAGTGATTATAGAGAAACTAAAGAGAAAAAAGTTATGTTTTCTTTATGAGTTATGTAAATTGAGATTTTAACTGTGTTCTTGTTTCCAATGTCTATTACTTACAGATTTTATGTGGACGATGTTCCCATTAGAGAGGTTAAGAGAACAGAATCAATGGGTGGTGACTTTCCCTCTAAGCCAATGTCATTGTATGCCACAATATGGGATGGATCTGATTGGGCTACCAATGGTGGAAAATACAGAGTGAATTACAAGTATGCCCCGTATTTGGCCCAGTTCTCTGACCTTGTTCTACACGGCTGTGCAGTTGATCCAATTGAACAGTTATCCAAGAAGTGTGATAACATCCGAAGTTCTGAATCGGTACCTACTGGTGTTACACGCCTACAAAGAATTAAAATGGATAGTTTCAGGAAGAAGCACATGACATACTCGTACTGCTATGACAGAATCCGATACAAGTCTCCTCCTCCAGAGTGTGTGATTAATCCCCAAGAAGCTGAAAGGCTGCGAGTGTTTGACCCCGTCACATTCGGGAAAGGGAGACGCCACCATGGAAAGCATCACCACCGGAGCAGAGGAAGCCAGGCAGAGGGCCACTTCTATATGAATATATAAGATTCTCATATGAGCAAGCACTATGTTCATCTCCATTGGCATTCAGTTGATGTTGCTGAGTCAGTTTTTCGGTGTATAGAGAGGAGAAGCACAAATTTATTGAGGGTGGATAGAGTTTTTATATGGTTGGGTTGGGGGGGGCATGTGTGTATAGGTCATATACCTTTAGATGATGGTTCCCAGTTATCATTCATGCTTGTCTTTGGCTTTACAAATTGAATCTAGTGATGATTTCTGTACTTTTGACACGCCCTCATGGGTTCAATAAATATTTTAAGCATATGGAATTTACTATAATATGTAGTAGGCGTGGATTTCCCTTTTGTTATTGTGAATTATTATTATTTTTAATGGATCATCAAGTTTACTAAAATTGTTTTCAACCTTTCATTAATAAAAGTCCAGAACTTGGTTACACTCTGTTATCTTTTTTAAACTCAGACCTGTGAAGATGATGATACTTTGTCAATGCTTAATTGGAATCCAAGGTCAGTTGGATGTGACAATTGCCGAAGAAATGGTGCAGCAAATGGCAGCATGTTGGACTTTCCCTTCGCAGTGAATGCAGCAGGTTAGATTCTTAAGGCTGCCTTCAGTGGATGGTTCATGGTTTCAAAGTTGGTCCCGTGACTTTGAAAGACTCTGGCATCATTTCTGTGGAAATCCTTTGGCCCACTAGAGAAGAAATGAGCTGTCAAATTTTGGTCGAGTATGAGGCAGCGGTAACTAATTTGTGGTAACCGGTAACTAACCCTTGCTGACATACAACAAAACTATGACTTGCAGTTTGTGTTTGTGGTCCTCTTTTCCACTTGATTTGTGTTTATCTTAACATCTTGACACAAGATGAAAAGGTAAAAACCTGATGCCATGTTTACCTGAATGGGAAACAGTAGAATAATACTCCACGAGTCAACAGACAAACATTGTTTGGGATTTTCCAAATGTCAAAAGTATCTGTAGGTAGGAGCCCACTTGGCCACAACATAAGGTGCCTTGTCACTTCGACCCAAAAAAAAAAACTGTCTTGTTACTCTTACATAATTACATTGGTTGGCTGCTTAATTTCTCCATACCTAAAGACGAGGGCTTTGCTGTTGATCTTTTGTTTTTGTTTTTTGGGTGTGCTAGGCAATGAAGGATTTTAAAATTTTTTTTTTCTTTTTTTCCAACGGAAAATTAAAGGGTTACGGAATCATGGAAATCTCCCATGTCAATTGGGCTTTTAATCACCTTGCCCCAGTTAAGAGTTGGTAACCAGGCTCTGATTTTGGGATTCCAAAATATTCGAGCAATGAAAATCCAAATTGAATCCTAAATATTGCCCCAAAATTTCCGGATTCCGAACTCCGAAAATGCATGAAAGAATCCTAGAACTGAAACTGGCAGAGAGTATGGAGGCTTAGGAATAAAAAAGAACGCAATTTTAAGAAGTGAGAAGTGATCAACTTGACATTAGTGTCATGCAAATTCCTTTTTTTTAAAATGTTCTTTCAACAATTTATTAAGATCTTCACAAGAGGTTCAAGAGAATATGTCAATTAAAAAAAAAAAAAAAAGGCAGATGACAGTCAAGATTCTGAAACAAAAACATTCAGAACCGACCATTTTGGCAGACTTTGGTGCATGTTTTCCCAACTAAATAAATATCAACGTTGTAATAAACAAATAAATAAAATAGCAAACAAATATAAGGTTAGATTCTTATTGTCGGGAATCGCTTTGACATAGGCTGAGTGATAATATCCTTCTGAGATGAGTTGCAGATTATATTATAATGTTTCCACAATGAATACTAGGGCTGGTTTCTTAAGCGTTTAAAGACAACTTTGGACATGGACCATTCAGCTTTGCCTATGCGAGGGGTTCTTAAATGAATGGATACAATACAAGCATGAGATTAAGAAAGAAACAAGCAAACTCTCTAGCCCACCAAGATGTATGAGCTAGATCCAAGGTCCATCTTCAACTCATGAAGCTGGCAAAGAAAGGAAAATAACAAACTTGAACCCATAGAATATGACGAGAAGGACATTTATATATATTGCCACGTCACATTACATTGTGGAGAATCTGCAGATCGACCAAGCCTTCAATTCTCTGATTCAGACTCTCTTTTCTCTATCAATTTGATAAAGTTACGCACAATTGTCTTGCCTTCAGAAGTTATGATACTTTCAGGATGGAACTGAACCCCCTGCAAAATTTCAAATGTATCTGGTTATGGCAACAACACTGCATTGAGCTTTAACTCTATAGGGGTAGGAGTAAAAGGTCAGAAAAGAGGCATACAAGTCAAGGATTAAAAAACATAAAATCTAATCTCATTTATACTAAACTAATTATTGACAGGCAATGAAATAAAGTAGGAACCCTCACGGATTCCACATTGTTATCTAAACATCGCCCAGCAAAAACAACTGCTCTATGGCACTGCATCTTTGCAATTGTTTCTGTTTCATGAATGTAACATGTGGCAATGCAAGTCAATAGAAATATCATTAAGTACACCTCTAGGTTGCAATCCATCTAACATTGCATGAAGCTAAAAGAATTAACCCAAAACACAAATGAAGAGCTAAATTAATTTTTAAAAAGTCAAGTCAAATATCAGCTTATTGACTTGACACAATCGCATCAACTATTATGGGACATGACTGATGATTTTATTATCATGCAACAACAAAAATATTGTTTCTGGCATGGTAAATTTTAACATGTTAACACTTCTCTGTGTATGTGCTGCTTCAAACATTCCTCAACTTTTTTCATATGTTACATGTAATCCCGTGACTAATCTACTAATGGACAAATCATCTTATCGTCCACAAGAAGAAACCATAATCACCACAGGGCTCTCTCAAGATAATATCATGACCTATCTGCACCGTCCCCGTCTCAAATTCAATAAGCGTCAAAATTTATTTAATGAATAGGCAACTTGCTCTATTTTCAATGCATAACATTTTCATTCATCCTCTCAGTGATTTGTTAAAGGAATTCTAGGATAAAAAATGACGCAAATGGAAACTGCCTCTCAAAAGATCCTGGAGAGATTTATTCCAGGATTTGGAGGTTTTGTAATTTCACCTTCTGGATAAAATGTCACGACACTCTTCTTTACATGGTATACAACTTGTGCATGAAAGTGCATTTTCCATAGAATGAAGAAAAAGGGCAGCTTATCAGATTGAACAGCACAATATTCTCCTGTGCATAATAGAATGAAGCAAAAAAAAAAAAAGAAAAAAAAGAAAAGGAAAACCATATCTTACTTGAAGATGCCTATATTTCTTGTGACGAGCAGCCATTATCAGTCCATCCTCTGTCCATGCTGTAACCTCAAGTTCTTCACTAGGAAAACTGTCCTTATCAATTACAAGACTGTGATATCTGCCAGCAGTAAAAGGGCTGAAAGACAAAAGGAAAGTTCAATTGTTACTTGAGAACCCATTAATGCACAGGATGCGTAAATAAGAATGTTAATGTGAATTAATGTTTGGAAATACGGCAACCCTGTTACTATGCGTAAATAAGAATGTTAATACTTGCTGACGTTTAGGAAAACTTACACAAGAAAAGAATAACAACACAAAAGGAAAGAAAAATTCGTACTTCGATAATCCAGAAAACAAATCTTCCCCTTTCTCGTTATAATATACGGGCGAGCTCTTCCCATGCATGACACCGAAAGGAGAACGGACAATCTTCCCTGCAACACCGCAACAACGTGGATTATAAAACCACACAAAAAAGTGGCTTACCAGTCACAACAGAAACAAGAAAAAATCAAGTGAACTTTTACTAGTTTCATTTTCCATGCATACAGAGTGTTGCTGAATGAAAAGATAACGTAGAAAATAAAGGTGCACAGTCAAATGCATACAACAAATTCAGAGATCGTTAAAAAAAACTTTATCATATGTAAGAAAACTTGCCTCCAAAAGCCTCCCCAATGCACTGCAAACCCATGCAAACACCAAATAAGGGTACAATGGGCCCCAGTTCCAATACAGTTTGCAAAGATATTCCAGAATCTTGGGGCGCGCCTACAAAAGGAACATACTATGTGTAAAAATCTAAGAATGAGTACTTGTTTCCTTTTCCAAGCATCCACCAATAGATGAAAGATCACCAGAAGGTCAAGAACTGACCTGGCCCTGGAGAGATTAGCACTCCTCTGGGATTTTTCCTGCAAGAACAGAAAGAAGTTATGTATGTGACAAGATCAGATGCCTTACAGAGGATATATGTTTATATCATAATTGCTTTGCCACCTAAAACACATTACAAAATGTTTATGGATCAGCAAACAATGATTAACTAGGTGAAGTACAACTTCTTACCGTTTTAGTTCATCAACAGTTAGTTCATCATTTCGATAGACTTCAAAGAGACATCCCGACTCTCCCATATACTTCACACCAAAGTAAGGTATTAGTGCAATGCCTTCTTAATTGGCAAGAACTATCAATAAATAAAAGGACATGTAAAACTGCTTAAAATGAATGAGTTCAACCATCACTGATGTTTCAGGAACTCCCGCCTGACCCTGGGAAAGGGCTCCATAACAATAAGCACATGAATTTAAATCAAATATGTGTTTGGTGAGTATTTCTTTAACTGTTATACAAAATCTTGTTGCACTCTTATGAAAAATGAAAATCCAGTGAAAAAAATATACATGAATTAATCTCTCCATAGAAAATAATGTGCTTCCTAATAAATATGAAATTCTAATTCTATGCACATAACAAAAGGGGTTCTTATATTTCACGAAATGAACGAAACAGAACAAGACAATTCCGTTAAAATATGTGCCTATAGACCTGCTTTCTTCGAGCAACCAAGCAGTCCTAAATCTAGTACTAATGAGCCGTTCAGTAGTTTAGCCTACACCAACAAGGGCAAAAGATTAAATTCATCATTTTTCAAAATTAAAAGAGGAGATACGAAGAAAAAATTGAATTAAAAACCTGGCAAAGATTGTAGGTAAAGCTATCATAATTGTCAATGACAATGATGGGATTGTTGACCCTCTTTTCAGAAGCAGGAGGCTTCGAATATGTTTCAGCGACAGCCATTGAAGCTTTTGCGGCGAACCCATTTCCCAATTTGACACCAAATCTCACTTCTGCACACAAAAATGACATCTTTGCGTCAATTTCATATTAGCAGAGAGAGAGAGAGAGAGAGAGAGAGAGAGAGAGAGAGTTAGAAAGATACGTGAGATGGTAGTAGGAGGAATAGAAATGAAAGTAGGACGAGGGTTTTGCAGGGTTTTGGAAGAGAAAGTGGGTTTTGGTTGTATGAGGGAGCCCTGAAAGGTCACTGAGGCAGCCATTGCTTGAGAGAGAGAGAGAGAGAGAGAGAGAGAGAGAGGGACGGAATGGGTTGATAATTTTACAGTACTATTGGTTGCATGATAACTTTTTATTCTAATAAAAATAAGGGTTGGTAGTCTCATTATTCTTAATAACAAATGATCCTGCGAAGTTGCTTACCATATTTTTTTTTCACGCATTGTATAATAATAATGAGATTTCTTGTTTTATCAGGGATTTAGGGAGAAAAGAGGAAGGATAACGGTATTGCTTTAATTTCTGATTCATTTTCCTCATTTATAACCTTTTTTTTTTTTTTTTTTTTTCCAAACGATGAGAGAATTATATTAAAGACGAATAATAAGGTTTACATCTATAATCAATTTGCTTATATGTTTTCTTATTTTTCTATGCTATGATTTGATTGGTGGGATTCCAAATCTATAATTTAGTAGACTACTATAATTCATGTTAATGTCAATATTTTATTAATAAGGAAATGATAAAAACAAATGAATTTCAAATGATTCATTGCATATAGTCATTTCAAATCCATTCCAAATGCATTGCATCTTGTTATTTCAAATACATTGAATATAATGTTTTCTAGTTTTTTCTTAACAAATTAGCCTTATTATAATGCCTCCATTTTGTTCAAAATAGTGCTTATATATTTTTGATGATAAGCGATAGAATAATATTGATGTGAAAAATGTAATACAAGAAGTTTGAACTCGTATCAAGGGCAAAGGAAATTCCTTGGTCACGAATTACAATCCTCGTATAGTACATCAGAAATAAAATCAGGAGCCTCCTCGAACCAGTATAGAGAACCCCCGATATGCAAGGCAAAATGAGCTAAACAATGAGCCACACCATTAGCAGTATGACGAATATGGGTAAAACCTTCTCAGTGATCTGTGTCAGCAAGCTCTTGGTATCCTCGACCAATGGTCCTATGACGGACCTATCTATAGAGTGACTTCGAAGTGTTGTAACGATCTGGAGAGCATCACTTTCAAAGACAACATTTTGTAAACCCCTTTCCATTGCCAATATTGTACCTGTTCTTGCAGCCAAAGCCTCTACTTGTGGTGCAAAGAAAACATTAGTCAATTTAGCTGCACAACTCGCCACAAATTAAAAAGAAGAAAAATGGTTTTTTGCAATGTATCTCAAACCAATTTTATCACATACATTTGTGAAATTCGGACGCATATAATCAATGGCACTCAGTATTGGACTTGTCGATATCAAATTAAAACCATAAATCAAAGAGTAAAAAAGTCATTTAGTAATTCGGTTTGTCAATGTTCCTTTTAAAAAAAGTACTCTCTTATGAAAAAAAAATCCTAGCCCCCCCACACCTTTCAGCATGACAGAGGGTGGGGGAGGTGGTTTATGTCCCTCCTCCCCTACCCCATCTTTTTTTTTTCCCCTCATCTCTTCCTCCTCTCTCTCAACCCCTCTTTTTTCTCTCTCCCATCTTCCCTTCCTTTCCCTTCACCATTTCCTCATAGCTATAGCTTGGAGTTTTGGTTTGTGAGGAGGCTTTTTGTTGCCTAGATTTACATGGATCTTGGTTTTGTTTTTATGTTTCTGGTTGCAAGCGACGGCGACAGTGACGACAACGTCAGTGGGGTAGCATCGGTTACTATGCTGGTTTGTAGCTGATGTTAAAGTAGCCACCACAAAACACCATCATCGCCATGATTTAGTTGCCGTTTTTGGCCTACATATACAAGAGTTTGGCTCCAGTTCAAAGTTTGGAGTTACAATAATGGAAGTTGCCGGTTTGTATGAGATGAGGTTTAGTTGGTGCAGCACAAAGGGTTTAGCAAGTATGGCATTATGAGTCTATTCAGTGGCAGGAGAGGATGTGTAGCGATGGTCCTGTTTCTTTTTTGTTTTTGTTTTATTCTATTACTCTTTAGGAGTTTGCTGTATTTTATTTTAGTTCTCATGAACTTTTTAGGAGTTTGCTGTGTTATGTATTTTAATTTTAGATTGTGATACAGATCTGCCGTTGCGTGAGGATCTGTATTGTTAGTATGAGTACATGCGCTTTGGGCTGCTGAACTGTGAGTTTGAGTATTTGTTGGTTTAGGCGTAATTCTCTCCAAATCAAATCAACATATTGTTGTGTTTGGTCACCGGAGATATTGTACCCATTTCGGCATGTTTGTGGCTTTGTACTTGTTATGTTTTATCAATAAATACTATTGCTTTTTCCATAAATAAAATAAAATAAAAATTGGTATAGTCAATTTAGCCACCTCTAACATCATGATTGATTGTTAGTAGGGACACACCAGATTGTCTTAATTTTGATATTAGACCGCTCTGTTATTGTAATGGCCCTTTTGTGGCTAATTTGTATTAGCCTTTTGTGTCTAGTGGCTTTTTTGGCTGAATTATGAATGCAATCATAGAATTTCTTTTTTTTTTTTTTAAAAAAAACATCATGATTGATCTTGCTTTGATACCATGTTTATAGAGAACAGCAACATCCTTTTATTTATTGATCGAGCATATCATAGCATGCGCAAGATTTTATCACACAACAAAATATAAAATAAAATATTGGTGCAACCACTCACCCATATATTATACTATATTTTATTAAGTTTTCGATATACTACTTCACCCCACATGTTGAACCCCCTTTCTCGTGCATAAAAGTCTCAAATCTTGACCATTCTTATTTATAGCATATTGTCTAAGATACACTTAATTTATGAAAAAAGAAAAAAGAAAGTAGATTGTATGTTAATGACAAATTTAGCTTTTCTTAATATACATATCAAGAAATTTAAGGGAATATTAATAATAATAATAATAATATTATTATTATTATAAAAATGTGATATAATTTTTTTTAGATTAATAAGAATAAAGAGTACAAAGGGCACAAACTGTAAATGGAGCTATCCCAATAACAATATGGTAACTATGGGTAAAACTTCCCTATTGACCCCTGAGCCAGCTGAAAAGCTATAACGATCCGCAGAGAATCACACTCGAAAATAACTTTTCTAACACCCATTTTAACCGCCATAATTTCCATGAATCCAGTCCAAGGACATCAAAGACAAAAACTAGTAGCTAACTGACATGACTCTCACTAAGAACACCCAACAAACTCAACTAAGTTTATGAATTTATGAGGAAAAAAAAAACAGCAAACTCATGGAGTTTCTAGACTTTATTGAATAAAATAAACCAAAATAAAAAAAATAAAACAATGCCGGGCAAAGGAAAATCAACCGCCGCGAATCTTCCTTCGTGGTGTTACATAAAGAACACCACCTAGTTACTCCAGGGCCTCAACGCACCAATGATCAGTGGATTTACCATGACCAAGTCGCAACACCTCAAAGAGCAGCTTTACCAGATGAGGCACGACCAAAGCCAACCCATATATGAGACAATATAGATAGGCCAAAAGAAAAGTTGATCAACATAAGTCCACCAAAAGCCCAAAAACATTGAAGATTCGACCCAAAAACTCCCTGAAGCGTTCTCTCTCTTTTTCCATCTATCTCTTAGAGCATCTACAATTATGCTCCCTAATTTTTAGTTAAAATTTAGCTAAAAACACACAAAAGTTATTATAGGAGCTCTCTATAAAATTTGAACTTCAATCATACTCCTAGTTTATTGAATCATACATACTATAGTTATTTTTTAATTCAATTTGATTGGTTCATCTCTATAAAAAAAAAAAATTACAAAAAATAGTTAGCATTAATTAAAAGTTTAAACTACGCATAAAACAAAGCAACATTAAATTAGGGAGCCACTAGGAGTCTTTTCTCTCTCCTCATATTTAGGAGCTCCTAGAGGTCTCCTTATTTTAGGAGGTGGATAGAGAGCATGGTTGGAGTTGTATTTTTTCAATTCTTTCCTAAAATTTGTCTAGTGAAGTGGTTTAAAGAACTTATTATGGATGCTATTAGCAACTTAGATTTAGGGGATAATTTTGGTGAGAGTAAGGGCCTAGTAATGTTTTTATAGCCCATTTTCATTTTCTGTTACCCATTTTCACGCAAGAATGAAAAACAACGGATTTGTCTTTTGGAAATGAATTCAGTAACCATGAACAAATATTGAAAACGAAAAATTATCGTTTTCTCATAAAACGAAAACGCAGCCTTCCTTCTTTCTTTGTTTTACCTCTCTCTCTCTCTCTCTCAACCCAGACCCAAAAATTGAACACCTCACTCTCTTCATTTCTCTCTTTGTCTCATCCTTTCACCCCCCTCAAAACCCTTAATATCTCCACACGGTATCCCTCTCAACCCTAGTATGAGACCCACTATTCGAAATCACCATATGGGTTGTTGAATTCTTGTTTTCAATCGGTTACAAGGATGTTGATTTAAATTTCAATCTGCAACCAAACAAACCCAAATCGCTAGCTTGCCAAAATCGAAAAGGACGTGCCTAGAGAGAGAGAGAGAGAGAGAGAGAGAGAGAGAGAGAGTGAATGGGGATGTGGGGGGTTGGGCTTGGTCGAATGAATTTTTTTTAAAAAGATAATTTTAGGTTTTTTATAATAGATTTAAAATATTATTCTATTTTTTTACTATGAGACATGTTTTCATAATTTTTATTTTTCAATTAATGTACTAGACGCATTCTTGAATCCAGAAAATATAAATTTATCTTACCGTTTTCGTTCTTTGAAAATATTTTCAGAAAATGTTAGCAACGGCCATAACTATATTATTCATTTTTTAGAGCACGATTTGCATAATATAGATCTTTTTCACGTGTCCAATGTCCATCTGGATGCCATGTGTGTTGCTGCATACATCATAAATACATGTAGACACCCAAATGAAAATGACATTGCTGATGTTGCAAGTGCAAAGACGCTTTCAGTCAAGCATTACATATTACTATTTGAATCGAGCCAAACTATTATTTTTAGAAGATGATGACAAATTGACAACCATTAATGTCATGTATTTTCTTCCATGTTGACATTTTACTGGTTTTTTTTCTTTGGTAAAGCATTTTACTGCTACTTTGAAATAAGCATTCTAAAAGCAACAAAAGTAAATAAAAAGTAATAATGTTTTGTATGAAAAAAAACACAGCTGGGCTGGGTCAAAAGAAAGAGTAGGGCTGCTTTTACTAGGCCAATTTAGCCAGCCGCCCAAGGGAATCGGGTAAATTTGGTGAAGATCCGAACAAATCTATTTAGTGTTATTTTGTTAGTTTGATTAAGTTTGATTCAACGGTTAAGAGATAAGATCTCACTTAAAGGCCATATATAAAGCCCTCACTATAGAATTCTTGATCATTTTGGTACGCCAATCAAGCAAAGAAAGCTTTAATTTGTGGTATATCTTGAAGTCCAATTAACTTACCACGGTCTTTTTTAATTTTTGTTAATTTTTTTGCTAAAAAGGCTTTAATTTAATTTTTGATACTTACATTTCATTAGTAAATTTAGGTTTGTAAAAAACATAAGAAATGATTTGGTGATGATGATTCAAAATTTGAGATTGTTAGATTTGTAGTAAGCAGAGTGCAAAAATAGAGTTGAGAATAACAACATATGGTGTATACTTACTAGACTAGAATGTTCAGTTGAGGTACCTAAAATAGGAAATGCCAAAATTAGTTTAGGAAGAAATAGTTGTTAACTTGTTACAAAAGTGACGAAACAGAAAATAGACCAAGTGGATTGTGGATTGTGGTTTAGGTAGCTTATACAAAGCAGGAAAAAACGGCTAATTATAAACTCAATCTCAATCCCAGAGGGAGAAGACTCCCGAAAAATTAAATTAAAACTAGTTTCGAAAAACCCTAACACAATGACTCAAATACCCCTACATTCAAGAATATGCTCTCTTTGTCCCTTCCACACTGAGCTTCCTTCCCTCAAGTTTAGAGAGAGAGAAATAGACAGAGAGAGAGGGTTTCACAGCCACCATTTAAGACCAAATGCGTGCTCAATAAGCCATTCTTCATCTTAGCTCTCACTTCACACGCGCACAATCTACATTTTCCCAAACCCTAGATCTTACTCTTTGAAACCCCACCCCAATCTCTACGCCACTGACTGAGACTCACTCAGCCCCCCCCCCCCCCCCCCCCCCCAACTCTCTTACACGAATGAATACACACGCTGATACACCCTTTTGATCTTACTTTCTGTTTCCACAAACCCCATTTCTAGATCTGACTAATTCATCCCCGCAGTTCCTACTGAGCCAGCTCGGTTTTTCACCTCTCAGCTAACACAATTCGCCTAAATTCAGTAATTTTGTGGGATCGGTGCGAAGTTTGAACAAAATAAGGGAAACCCATTTCAGGTTTTGCATTGTTCTTCAGAAATTTTCTAACTTTATACTCGTAAATGTGGAAAAATTGAAGAAATTTGTGGTATTTAAACTGATTCCTGCTAGATTAGGGCATTGATTTCGTGGGATCTGCTTGAATTGTGCGGGATTTAGAATATAGACGTTCCTTGATTTATTGGATCTGGGAGTACTGAGGCATGCTTTATATGTGGTAGTAGTGAATTTGGTATAGTGGGTTCTCATGACAATGCCATCGGGAAATGTGGTTTTATCGGACAAAATGCAGTTCCCTAGTGGTGGTGGCGGTGGGGCCGTTGGAGGCGGCGAGATCGCCCAGCACCACCGCCAGTGGTTCCCGGACGAGCGTGATGGATTCATCTCGTGGCTGCGAGGAGAATTCGCAGCTGCAAATGCCATTATAGACTCCCTTTGCCACCATTTGCGTGCAGTTGGGGAGCCAGGCGAGTACGACGTGGTTATCGGATGTATCCAACAGAGGAGGTGCAATTGGAACCCCGTGCTTCATATGCAGCAGTACTTTTCGGTTGCCGAGGTGATTTATGCACTGCAACACGTTGCCTGGAGGAGGCAGCAGAGGTACTATGATCCTGTAAAAGCGGGGGCCAAGGAGTTCAAGAGATCTGGTGTGGGGTTTAACAAGGGCCAACAGAGGGCTGAGGCTTTCAAGGAGGGACATAATTCTACCCTAGAGTCTCATAGTAATGATGGGAATTCTTCAGGGGTTGTGGCTCCAGAAAAATTTGAGCCGGGGAGCGAAGTAGGTGAGGAAGTTGAGCCTGGTGGGGAGGTTGGGAAGTTAAATGATAAGGGTTTAGCGCCCGCTGGAGAGAAAAAAGGTAACTTTTGGGTTTAGGATTGATAATTTGGTGCCCATATAATTGCGTAGTAAATGCTGGTTTTATGGTAATGAAATCAGAAAACCTTAGAGCTGAACCAAAAAACCTAATCTTTTAAAGAAGCATATGTCATGCTAGGAATTTTCTTGAGGTGTTATTGGCAAAAGGTTAAGAATCTATATTTTAGTAGTTTATAAATTCATAACTTGTGACCTGATAAGGAAAGTGTGGTGAAAATGTTCTGTAAAGACTAAATAAGCCATAAACCATCTCATGAAGTCCGCCTTCACCCAGGGCAAATGTGCCGTCCTAAAAGTTGTAGATAGTTGTAGTCTGTCTCGTAGTCATGTAGTTTTCTGCTTCATTAGCTGACCTACACTCCACCAGTTGTGATTTCACCCTAGAGTTAGCTTTCTTTACCGTGAAGTGAGATTATGCTTGTTACATATTCCATTATTCAAAAGTGAGGTGTATTGTTCAAATTGCATATGAATTTATTTCTCCTTTCGTACACAATGATAACGTAGTAAGGCTCCTTTTCCATTCTCTGATATAAACTCCAAAACTGAGTATAATGACCTCCAATTAACATCAGTACTTCTTACTCCCCTGTTAAGCTCATATACGCATACACATGCAAACTTGTATTATCTTCTGCATTGTATAAATTTGAACAATTCTCAATTGTAGAAATGAAGAAGGATGCTTTGAAGTAATGCCTTGTTGTTACTTATTTATGATTGCTGTGACAGATGCTCTTACGAAACCTCAAGAAGATAGCAACTTGAGGAGTTTCGGGAATTCCCAGGGTACCATATCTGAAAATTCAGAACCGGAAGTTGTAGAAGTAGATGGTTGCACCCCAAGTTCTAAAGGTTATACACTTTGTCCATTCCAATTCCAATTCATGGGTTGCCATAATATGGGGTGCATTGTTTCTAGTAGGGGACTTGACCGTTCCAATTCATGGGTTGCCATAATATCTCTCTCCCCCTCTCTCTCTTGCTGGCTACTATACACCACCTATCATGACATGACAGTTTTGTTTTGTTCTATTCCTGTTACTATTGTATTTAAACTTGGGATTCTGTGATCTTTTTCCAGTGAATGAATCACATTCCATCCAAATTCAGAATCAGAAGCAGAACCTTTCCACTGTCCCAAAGACTTTTATTGGCAATGAGATATCTGATGGAAAGACGGTAGTTGCTCCATTTGATACTATCTTTTTTACTTCTAGTTCGTTCAGAATCAGTAGATTTTGATGTGGAAAATTTTAACTTTTTTTTTTAAGGTTAATGTGGTCGATGGACTGAAATTGTATGAAGATTTTCTTGGTGACACAGAAGTCTCGAAACTTGTTTCTTTGGTAAATGATTTGAGGGCTGCCGGAAAAAGAAGACAATTGCAAGGCAAGTCTACAAATCCATGATGGCATGGTTTTGAAACAAACAAAAGATACAATTGTGTCAATTTCATTCTTACAAATCCATGATGGCATGGTTTAGAAATAATTTGTATTTCATTCATAGAAGAGCATTATTTTTACTTCTTTGGAAGCCTTCAAGTTGTCAATACTTGTGATCTGCGAAAGGGTTTTTCCTCTTAAAATTAATAGTTGTCAATAATATCTTTATCTCTTTGTGATGAGAAACAGGTCAGACATATGTGGTCTCAAAGAGGCCCATGAAGGGACATGGAAGAGAAATGATTCAGTTGGGCATCCCTATTGCAGATGCTCCACCTGAAGATGAAATTTCTGCAGGGACCTCCAAAGGCATGTTGCAATTTACTATGATCTTTTGATAAAAGATTTGGAATTTTGTTTTATCTTTTGTCAATGTAGGGAATGGCTACTCACATTTTACTTAAACTCCATCTGTTGAATTTTCTTTTTAATGAAATATGTAGATCGGAAGATAGAACCCATCCCTTCCTTGCTGCAGGATGTTATCAATCGCTTAGTTGGGATGCATGTTATGACTGTGAAGCCAGACTCTTGTATCATTGATGTCTATAATGAGGTTGCTAACGGTACACAATTTGTTTGTAGGATTGAATAAATGCACAGTGCTCTAAGATATTGTAATTTTTGTGATTATTATTTGTAGGGTGATCATTCACAACCTCACACATGGCCGTCTTGGTTTGGAAGGCCTGTTTGCGCGCTCTACCTGACAGAGTGTGACATGACTTTTGGGAGATTATTATTAATGGACCATCCTGGGGATTATAGAGGCTCCCTCAGGCTCTCTCTTACACCTGGGTACCCTTTCTGACTACTCTCAATTGATACCATTTTTTAGAAGTTTTCTTTTTGTTGGTTGCTACTTTTGAGTTCTGATATATAACTATTGTCATCTTTCCAGAATAAAGTAAGCCTGAATACTATTGTTTTAAAAAGATTGGAATCAAGTTAGGGTTACTTACTAGAGAAAAAGTTGCACTAAGATGACCTTGTAACCCTTGTATTTCAGAAGACATCCACTAGAAATCATTACATTAGTCATACTAACTATAACACATTTTTCCTTGCTTTTGGATGCTGCAAGAATATGAGTTGCATAATTCAGATCAAAACATCGTTATTTCATCATCTCTCTTATCTTATGATGTCTGGTGGGCTCTAATTGGTGCATCCATTAGTTCAGGAAGAAACCATGGTCATTGCTGTGCTTCTTAAGTAGGAAGCTACAACAGCAGATTTTATTGGTGCTTGCAGGTTTCTTGAAGACAAATGACATTTTCTACTCTTCCAGGCTGCTTAGTTTCATTTGAGATTCAACTGTAATTTATTTGTGCCATATTCCTGACATAAGGTGTTTCACCATGACCCTGCAGATCTATCCTGTTGATGCAAGGGAAATCCGCAGACTTTGCAAAACATGCAATACCTTCCATTCGCAAGCAACGGATACTTGTTACTCTTACAAAGTCACAACCAAAAAAATCCACAACAAGCGATGGTCAACGTTTTCCTGCACCTGCTCCAGCCCAGTCATCTTATTGGGGTCCACCACCCAGTAGATCTCCGAATCACATTCGCCATCCTACTGGTCCCAAGCACTATGCAGCAGTTCCAACTACTGGTGTATTGCCAGCCCCACCAATACGTTCTCAACTTCCACCTCAAAATGGCATCCAGCCATTGTTTGTGCCTGCCCCGGTAGGACCAGCCATACCTTTTGCTGCAGCAGTTCCCATCCCACCTGGTTCGGCTGGATGGCCAGCAGCTCCCAGGCATCCCCCGCCTCGCATCCCTCTACCTGGCACCGGAGTTTTCCTTCCTCCCCCAGGTTCGGGTAACTCATCGGCTCCTCAACAGTTGCCTGGTACTGCAACTGAAATGAGCCCTACTGTTGAGACTCCTTCCCCGAGAGATAAAGACAATGGGTCTGGAAAATCCAATCACAGTACAAGTGCTTCTCCGAAAGGAAAATCGGATGGGAAAGCTCAAAGACAAGACTGCAATGGAAGTGCAGAGGGGACTGGCAGCGGAAGAACAGCCGTTAAGGAAGAAGAACAGCAGACATATGACAAGACGGCAGCAAGCAATCAGGCTGGAGCAGTTTAGGAGAGTGAAAGAGAGAGGTTCTTAAGAAGAAACAGGGTAGGCTGCAAACTGCAATGAGTTGGAAACAAATGTAAAGAGCGGCAAGAGTGAAACCAAAAATCATACTAGCAAGAGGAACAGGCGGAAGAACTTTTTCAGTTCTCTCTGAGAATTGAGATCCCTTGTCCTCTTCTTTTTTCCCCCTTATTATATGAACTCTTAAAGTAGGTGAAAAGCACTCTTAATCTATATTTGGCTCCTTTTCCTATCAAGTTCGGAAATTTTGATGTGTGTGGATCTAATTTGATTGCTTGAGATATATAACGCCATGCAGTGCAACAAATTTGTTTCCTCCTAGCCCGATTATGGATTAGCAAAAAAAATGTCATGGAAGATGAAGTACAAAGGTTTTGGGAGTAGAAAACTTTAATCCAATTTGAGTTGAAATTAACTAATGCCAATACCGCTCCTTTCAAAGTTTGCAAATTGCAAATGTTAATCATGAACTTCATCTTTGGACCAAAAGAACAGTTTGCAAATTGCAACCCATAAAATAAAGTTAGTGAAAATAACAAATCACGAGTCTCAAAGCACTGATGAACTCAGCACAGCATAAAAATGTGGGTTTATATTTACCCCTTTCCTTTTGATTAATTTCTGTCTAATACAAGTCCCAACTCACGGGTCGGGTCAGTGCAATACAGAAGATGAAAATGGGAGACCCAGAAGAAGCAGCAGAACATGGTCGTCGCCTCATCCTCCACAACTTCCTTTCCTTCCAAGAATGCAAGGAACTGGAGTTTATCCACAAGAGCAATTGTACGGTTGGGTACAGACCCCATGTGTTCTCAACCACTCTTTCGCATCTCATAGCCACCAATTCCGCCCACCTCATCATGCCCTTCGTCCCCATCAGAGGTATTTATAACTGAAACAAACCCTCACCACTGTTAGCTGGTTCACTACCTACCTGCCCTTTTTTTTGTTTTCATTTTTCTTTCTTTCCTTTTGATTATAGTTTTGAATTTGGGTATGTTATATCATATGTGACTGAATAACTGGCAGAGAGGTTGAAGGAGAAGGTAGAGGAATTCTTTGGGTGCCAGTATGAACTCTTTGTTGAATTCACCGGTTTGATCAGGTAGGCACCTCCCTTAACTCTTATTCTTCCTTCTTAGATTTTCAAAGATAAGATAAGAATGTCCTCAGATAGTTAATATTAATAATGGAACAAATTAATTTTGAGGAAAAACTGCCCAGCCTGTTTCTGTTGAAGCATGGAACAGATTTATTTTCCTCGTAACCCTTTGGTAATAAATGTATTTCTAACTCAATTTGTTAGAATAACTGTGCAATATAAATATAACATTGCTCTATAATCGGGAAGAGAGTGAGTATACTTCCTGAATTTTTATTTAGATGTCTTTGGAACTCCATTATGTTTCCAGCATTGTATTTTGCTATTTGATTCTCTAGAGTGTCTATGGATGCTTTCTCATTTATCTTTTTTCAACTCTCTTTATCTGATAATACTATTCATCGTCCTTCAGCTGGAGTAGAGGATCGAGCATTGGGTGGCATAGTGATGACAACAGGCCCTATCTTAAGCAGCGTGACTTTGCGGTGTGTATGCGACTTGCTGAAGATATTAATGTTAAAGGGATATATAGTCTTTCCTTGGTCAAGTGCCCTCTGATGATAACTTTCATTGACCTATTTTAATTGGAAGTTGGTTGTGATTCTCGTCTTTTAATTATTGATGTCGAGCAATCTTTTGAATGGTTTATTTTGATCTTTTTTCAATTTGGCAGTTGCAAATACCATGGGTTTAATCTCCCCTTGTCCACATGCAATGCTTTTGTTACTGTCGCATTTATTTTTAATGTCTTGTATAGTCTTTCTGCTGATGGTTTTCCTAATTCCTTTTGTAAAAGGCAGTCTGTTATTTGAATAGTTACGGAAATGATTTCAGAGGTGGACTTTTTCACTTCCAGGATGGGGATCCAGCAACTATTGTTCCATCAGGTGGGGTAAGTGACTGAAGCTTATATAAGGAGGTTTTCCAGTTTCTTTAAACAGTACATGCATGGGAATTGAAAATGTGAGTCTCTTAAACAACAAGAGTCTTAAAGTCGTAAGATTAGGAATATATATAATGAGAAAACAACAATGTGATAGAGGTGTATTAATTGCCTTATTGTCCAGTCTATTTCAATATGTGATTGATTGCCTTACTCATCAAAATATTGTATTTGTCAGGATGTTGTGATATACACAGCTGACAGCCACAACATTCATTCTGTTGATGAGGTACATTCAACTCTGTGTGTGTGTGTGTCTGTTTATAGTGGCATAACATTTCTCCCATTATAAATAAGTGAAAGATTTAAGTTTTCATTTTGGTTGTGCCTTTTTTTGTATATACTAGTGGTACAACTAAATCTCATGGTCTTCCATCCTGTTTGGTGAAAACTGGGGATGTTAATCGTTCTCTTTTGTTTTCTTTTTGGGTCTTTAGATGCAGAGTTGCTGTCTGATATCACTGTATCTAAATTGCATTGTTTTCTGATGCTTAAATATCATTTCACAGATTACTGATGGGGAAAGACTCACACTGGCATTATGGTTTAGTCGTGATGCTACCTATGATGAGGATGCTAAACTTATAACCCTTCTGTCAAAGAATTTTTTGCATGATAATGCTCCTGAATTATGCCTGCCTTTTCCAGCATCCAGTAATATGTACTGGTTTTCACCAGACCAAGCTTCTTCTGATCAGCAGTTGGGTTTTGATATATGCTGGGCAAGACTGCATGTTCTTGGATACGATCAACTTTTCCATCAAGACAAGAGCTACTGTTCGAATATCTCTGAGTTACTTATGGAGCCACTGCGATTAACAAGGGGAGATGAGTTGTTTGAGCATGAGTTCATCAACATCTTGCATGCACTTCAGGTATTCAACCGAATGCCCACTCTCATTTGCTGTTCATGTTAAGGAGAAGATGAATGCATGCTCAGTAAATACATTTTCAAACTCAAGCAATCGTGAAATCTCGAATAAACAGAGAATGTTGAATTCTCTTGATGTGAGAATATAGACGTTCTTCTTACCAGCATAGTTTGAGATTTCTCTGTGCAGTACTTCTTAAACTTATAATTTCCTTAAGGTTAAGTCTGTTATTAAACCTGCTTTGCTCATGATATGCCACAGGTTGTACAATTCTACTGTTGGAAAGCTCCTGATTTCAAATCTGCCAAAGTAGAAGAAACTACCACGGTGGTAGTGTTGTCACAATCACAGAGGGAGAGATTTGTTTGCCTCAAATCTTTATTTGCGAAGGATGTTTGTCTAGTAGACTCTGTATTTAGCAACGTGACATTCGTTGGGAGTGCACAACATTCCTTTAATTGGGTTGATTTTAGGATTGCAATCGCAAAGTGGGAAGATTATGCCCGCAAGTTACATAGAGAACTGGTAATGAGCTTACCACACTGGAGAACACAGCAATCTATATTTAATGTATCATTGGATGAAAAGTAGTTTATTTTTTGCCCAATATGACTAGGAAGAATTTATGTTCCAACTATTTGAGTAACATTTTAATGTAAAAGATAATTTGACGATGCCTTGTTATTTATTATTTATGGCAATGAGCTTACAGTAAATAATTAGAATGAATGAGTATTTTAAGCATAGGTGAAAGTTCTGTCCGTGGCTGAGCGAAGGTGTTTGGAGAGGCTCCATTTATGCAGAACATTGCCAAAGACATCGTAGAACGCTACATCAGCAGAGGCCTTGGTCATTTGGATTGACATGAAACCTTGGCCGTCGTAATACAACTTGAGTTCCTCTGGACTCCACCACTTTATATCACCTCTCCATGCCTTGGAGCCACCTCCACTTGTGAAGAAATTAATTTCACTGCATTCACAACCAAATCAATTGGTGTTTACATACATTAACCCAAGTTTGTTTTTACTTGTTAATTACCTGTGAGTATCAGAGATGTGCTCCAAGCAATGGTCATGTCCGTTCACATAAAAATCGATATTATTTGCCTGAAGAAAAGTGGAAACAATTCGTATAATAAATTAAAATATTATTTTACAGTTGCTCAAAAGGAAATCTTTTGTTTTGGTTCTTCTTATATACATACACATACAGTTGAAATTTATTTATTTATTAGGAACATTCGTACGTACCTTGAGGATTGGGAGAAGTTGGGTTACAAGCTCTTGGGTGACACCATGATGTCCTGCACTTTTAATTGTATGGTGACCCACTACAATTTTCCATTTTGCACTCGAATTTTTTAGTGCTGAATCCACATCCTATATATAAATTTAGATATGCCCCAAATGAAGAAAAAAATGAAAATAAAAAATTGAGTGGCAATTGGCAAAGATAATAAGAATAAGAATAAGAATAATATGTAACGTTACCTTCAAGAGATTGGAAAGATAATCCTCCCGAGGAGTGACGCCCCTCCAATCATAGGTATGGTTCTTTGGATTTGTAAAGTAGTCATCCACAAATGGGGTTGTGTCCACAAAGAAAAAGTCAACGATTTCTGCCACCAAAATATATTAGTTAGTTTTATTAATGCTGAGCTAGCATTTTGTTGCATTTTACACAAGTAGGTAGGGTTGGCTTACCTGCATTTACAATGAATGATCTTAAGCAAAGCCATCTGCTATCAATTTTTCTGAGGACGGGACTCAGTTGTGCCTCAGCATCACCCCGATAGTCATGGTTGCCCAAGACTGCATTAATCATGTAATTATGCTACCAGTTAACGACGTTAATTAACTTAACATGATGGTGGGGTGCGTATATTTTACCATTGTACCATTGCTTATTTAGGCTAGGGGCAGTATAGATGTTGGAAAATGACTCATTGAATGCTGGATCATCCACGCCTGTTAAACCATCCTCATAGAAATTATCACCGGTAGAGATGACAAAGTCTATCTCTGCTTTCTCTCCAATTAGACCCATCTGCAATTCAAATTAAGGATTAAAGTTGCTAATAAAATATCACCATCTGAAAATATCTAGCTACCAGTCAATTTCAAAACAACCAACCAGGACCAGGACCAGGACCAGGACCAGAACCAGAACCAGAACCAGAACCAGAATTATTGATGATGGGGATGGTTGCTAATTAAATTTGTACACGACAATTGCTAGACCAAAGTGACAGAGATAAGGACCCTTTTAGAGTATGCATCGAATATTTAATAATGGCTCTTGAGAGCATAATAGAATATACCCTCCCGAGCCCTAGCTAACACTGTTTATGTAAATTGGAACCATGCATAATACATTCATTCATCATCAAATTATATGGTCCCAGATGGTGAAATTTTGAACTCAGATTGATTACGACCAGAAAAAAGATGGTGAAATTTTGAACTCGGATTGATTAAGACCAAAAAAAAGAAGAAGGTGAAATTTGGTAACCATGGCAGCATGAGATATAGAAATCTAGACATGCAAACATATATATCGTTCATATAATCACAAACATGCAAACATATACACACGTATACAAATTGTCAATTAAGTACAGAGATCATGGCTCTGAGAAAAATGATATGTAGAAACCTGGAGAGCAACTTGAGATTGGTTGTAGAGTCCTCGTCTTCCCCAATCTCCAACAACCAAGAAGCTAAGAGATCCATCTGCTTTTGGTGGGTGCTCAAAACGTTGAAGCTCAGCTACAGAACCAACCAAACAAAGTGACAGGCATGCTGCTCTCAACCCAAAGAAGAAAAATATGGTTTTGGAATCACAAGTAGAAAAAGAAGCCATGTTTGAGTTTTTAGCAGAAAATATGAGAGAACTGACTGGTGGATAGCGTTGTGCTTGTGATGTGAGCCTATATTTTTAGATATAGTGCTGTGAGCCTATATTTTTAGATATAGTGATGTGAGCCTATATATATAGATATAGTGAGTAGCTCCCCATTAATATTTATAAATAAACTCTCATTTTATTTCTACTAGAATTTAATTTGCATGAAATATTAACCTCACTAATTGCATATGATGACCTGGCCTCTCTCTCTTTTTTCCTTCTCCTCCCTTTCAAAAGCCGGTGATAAAATATCTTTTTGGAAGAAACAAATATGGTGGCATTCAGAAAACTTACACCTTTTTTCCTGGCCCCTTTGTCTCTATCAACTTATCTCCACGTCATTCTCACTCACCTTACTTTTTTTAGAAAGAAACAATTAAGTATGAAATTAATCCCTAAGATTGATTACTTGGGGACACCACCAAACATCAAATCTTCCACTTCCTGTTTTCCGTCCGTGTTAAGCATGAACTAAAATTAAATTATGATAAACTCTTTGCCTTCAATTGCTAAATAATTCGTTGCTTTTCCAATTGTTCTAGTTTGTAACAAGAAGAGAGTGACTTTCCGCAAATAAGATGAATTAGCGGAGACAGAAAGACAAAAAAACTTGTTTCCATTAATCACATACTTATAGCCCTGGCAATGGCATTTATGTTGTAGTAGGCTAATTAGCGCTTAGCATTAATTAATAATTTGACAGGAATTAATCTTAGATATGGCCCATGCAGGTGCATGTCGAGTCGACGCTCTCCTCCTCCTTGTCCCCGTCCTCGTCCTCGTCCTGGTCTGCGTTACATGGTGATGGTAGGGTAAAGCTGGTTTGACGTCGCCCATTTATGCAAGACATTGCCAAAAATATCATAGAAGGCAATATCCACTCGTCTTTCAGTGATTTGCACTGACATGAAACCCTGCCCATCGTAATACAACTTCATTTCGCTTGGATTGTACAGGCTAAGTTCACCCTTCCATGCCTTTGACCCACCACCACTTGTTACAAACTGAAGTGGGCTGCATGTAAAATTATTGTTATTTTCCCGCAAAAATGCAGTGGCTAATAATAAATTAAATAAAAGATTAATTGAATTCTAGTACCTGTCGGGACTACTTATATGTTCTAAGCAATGGTCGTGCCCATTCATGTAAAGATCAACATTGTTCTCCTGAAAGTTTAAGACATGCATGCATGATCATCGTTGATTAAAAAAAACAAAAAGGAAAAGGTGGAAAAGGTGGGTGTTTTTTCTTCTTCTAGTTTTTAGTTTGAAATGAAGTACCAGAAGAATTGGGAGAAGCTGTGTTACAAGCTCCTTTGTTTCACCATGATATCCAGCGCTTCTAATCGTGTGGTGGCCAATGACGATCTTCCACTTTGCAGTAGATTCTTTTAATGCTGAATCCAAATCCTTTGCCAAAACCAAAACCAAAACCAAAATTATTAATTCTAGCTAGTATTCTAATTAAATTAGTTCGGAAAATTTTGAATTTGAGGAGAAATGAAGTATACGTTGAGGAGATTTGATAAGTAATGATTTCGGGGTAATATGCCACTCCAGTCATAGACAGCGTCCTCTGGATGAGTGAAATATTTATCAACAAAGGGAGTTGTATCCACAAAGAAAAGCTCTGCAATTTCTGCAAATATAGAAAAATAACAATAATGTGATTAATAAAACTATTTCCTGAAGAAAACAATTTGGTTTTCTCTGTTTAGATTAGAACATAAATATTTTGAGATGTACACTTTAGCCTTACCGGTATCAACTATGAAGGATCTCAAGCAAAGCCATTTGGCATCCAATTCTCTGAGAACAGGACTCAGTTGTGCTTCAACATCACCTCTATAATCATGATTACCCAGAACTGCAATACAAAAAACATTGTTATATATATATATATATATTGCTTTTAAAACTAGTGTGGATTTAATTGTCTAAGAGTTTGGGAATTGGGATATGTACCATTGTACCATTGCTTTTGCAGGCTCGGTGCTGTGTAGATTTTGGTAAATGAGTCTTCGAAATTTGGATCGTCGATGCCCGTCAATCCATTATCGTAAAAATTATCCCCCGTGGATATTACAAAATCAATATCCAACTTCTCTCCAATTATTCCCATCTACAAATTTGAATGCATGGACGAAGGTTAGTTAATATTTTCCGTTATACTTACAAAACTTCAAACCAAAAAACTATGCTATTTTTTGAATACTAGTGATAGCCTCAAACTAAAGGAAATGAGATTTCTCACACATATCATCAGTGTGTGGGAGGTCGAATTTGAAACCACTAGTATGCAAATCAATGCCCTTTTTTTTACTGAGCTTGACCCCATAGGGAAAAAACTATGCAATTATATATGGTAAAGGTGAAATCTTTTTCTTGATGAAATTTCAAGTTGCAATTCATACCTACCAGTACCAGATGATTGAAGTTTAGTAGGTGAACAACCCATTTGAAATAAAGCATTATTTATTGGCCTACCTAAAGTAATATAAAGCATTATTTTCCAGAAACCAATCATTTCCGTGTACATGTAGACGTAGTGCAAGAAAAAGGAATATCCGCTCTGAGCTGTACATACTCCAATAATACAATTGTATAATGTGTCAGAAGCTGATTGGATGTAAAGCAGACAAATAATGGTGTTCAGTTCAGTCTCTTTGTAATGGATTTCCGTCTCAGAGTCAAATCTAGGCCACGACATAAAAAAGTTGTCCTAGTTTTTTGGAAATGGGCCATTCCTACATCATGCATGCGCAACTATATGACCAAGAACGGTTATCTAGACTGGATAGATAGCGAGTATAAAGAATATAAACGGAATTATTCCCCAAAACGGAGGAGCAAAAGAACAAAATAGAGAAAGTAGAGGACATAAAAACAATTAGAAGATTATTTAAGAAGAGGAGGAAAGGAAAACAATCAAGTGTTAGATGGAATGGAAGTACCTGAAGAGCAACTTGAGATTGATTGAAGGCTCCTCTTCTTCCCCAATCTCCAAGAACCAAAAAGCTAAGAGATCCATCGGCTTTGGGTGCGTGCTGGAATCGTCGTAGTAGCTCTGCTGCACAAGACAAGCTGCACACAACTAGAACAGAGATCAAAACACTTGCAATAGTCGTGGTCTTCATTTCCATAGCTAGCTAGCTGGCTTAGCTAATTAAGAACAAGGGAAGAGTAGAGAAATGGAAACAGAAGAAGCTTAAAATGGTATGGAGGGTCTCTCCAAAGCAAGGCAACCCCCTGTCTTTTTTATATGGTTGAGTTGGGTTGCATACAAACATATAGATTAAACAAAAAGATATGGATGCGTGTGATTTGAGCACTCAATGGATTGGATAGGGTGACAATAGTTACAAATATCAAAAGGGCAAAATGGAATCGCAAGGCTAAGGCTATCAAAATGAATAATGGAGCATGGGGTTCGCGAGGCCACACATGACGTTTACGATTAATTATACACAAATCGACAAGAAATTTATCCACTAATAATGCACTGTGGCAGGGGTAGTCTATCTCAACTCAACTTATGGAAAAACCGCCCCCAAAAGAATACCTTTTATCACATGCATTTGTCTGTTCAGTTGTATTTTTAAATAGATTGCTTCAAACTACCACCCCGGTCCAGTAGTTACCTGTCTCAGAGTGGACCTATATCTATATATCACCTATATATATATGGGTTTATTTTGGATTATTATATGAAAGTGAATTTAGTTCTTTTTTTTTTTCTTTTTTTTATTTAAAAATTCTATGATTGCATTCATAATTTAGTTAAAAAAGCCACTAACCACAAATGCCCAATACAAACTAGCCACAAGGGGCCATTATGATAACGGAACGGTCTAACATCAAAATTAAGACAATCTGGTGCGCCTCTACTAACGATCATGCATGATCAAAGAAACTCTGGTATAGGCATCCCACTTAAGATTATAAACTCAGAATAATAAAAAAGAGATAAATATTGAAAAAATCAAGTCATAACAATACAAATAAAACTCTCACAAATGAGAGATGAAAAGCTCTTACAAGGAGATGTAAAAACTACACATAGAACCCAAAGAGTCTTTGTGACTTATTCTGAACATAAGGAAACTGTAAAAAGGATGGTGGTGAAGATCCGACGCCGAAACGCAAGTGGAGATCCGACGCCGAGACACAGTATATAATATAATAATATAATAATTATATAATTATATATACATACATACATTCCACTTGATCGCGATCGATTTCTAAGAAAATCATATAGTTTAACAAGCTCGAAATTCCCTTGCAGGACTCTCATCATTCCACCATGCTATTGGTGAAGCCAATGAAGGCCCAAAAGGGTCACTTGACCCTTCTCAACATTTTGAAAACCTTATATTTATCTATGTTATTCAAGTTGTTTTATGACTATACTTACTGTTGACCCTTCTCGCAAATGTAAATTGTCTACAATGAACATATCTATATTTGTTTGTATGTCTTCATATGTCATTTATATGTGTGCGCCAAGAATTTTATTTGATTTTCTCATTTTATCTAAAATCAACTTTTGATACTCTTTCATTATTTTTAGATTGTTAGAATTTAAGTTATGCTTACTAAGATATTAAATTTGTGATATTGAAATTTAATCATTATAATGAATTCGTAAATATATTTTCTTATAAAAACTAAGTTTAATGTAATTATAAAGCTATTTAAAATTGACCATCCCTAATAGAATTTCTAGCTCCATCACATTGCCCATCCAAATAAATTTGAGAACAACATGTTCCATTATTCCATACCCAAGGTCCCAGACTCCCCGACACAGAATCATACCCGCTTAGCAAATGAATCAGAATGAATTATTTCCTTTTTTATTTTATTTTTAAAGAACATGCACTTGACAAAATCAATAACTATGAATATGAGGCTGCTGTTCTTTTGGGATGTAAGTGAAATCAAGGACTACTTGGAAATCATGTGGACCGATCAGAGAAGAATAAAATATTGTGTTATTAATATATACAGCTAGAGAACCCGTACGTACATGAAGCCTAGAAATCAATAATGACATGTACACAGAGAACGTATCCCCAACTACTAAATTAATTTACAAAACAGATCAACTAGCTGTGTTGTAATTTTCCTTTCCTGATTGTTGTTGGTCTCTCTGCCATGGGGAGGCGAGCACTTCATAATTACATGGTAGAGTGAAGCGGCTTAGACATCTTCCAGGTGTGCAAAAGCCTGCCTAAAACATCATAGAATGCAATCTTAGCATCCGATCCGGTCAGTTTCACAGACATGAAACCTTGGCCATCATAGAAGAACTTCATGGCTCGATTGTTTTTATAACTCTTAACATCTCCTCTCCATGCTTTTGAACCTGCCCCGCTTGTTAAATACTGAATCGGACTGCAATTCATCAAGTAATTAAAATTGGCTTAGATCCATCCTTAATATACAGACACATGTTTCCTTCAAGAAATTAATAATCTACTAATTAATTTAATTAGGGTTCTTGTTGTTCTACCTGTCGAGGCTACTGATGTGCTCCAAACAGTGGTCATGTCCATTCATGTACATATCAACATTGTGAGCCTGAAAGTCATCACAATAAAATCATACCCTAATCATAATTTGATATATCTCCGGAGCCTTTTGATTAACGAATATATAATAATGATGGGCAAATTATTACCTTAAGTGTTGGTAAGAGGAGACTTATGAGCTCCGGAGTGTCGCCGTGATGTCCAACACTTCTGATCGCATGGTGACCAACGACTATCTTCCACTTTGCAGTTGACTTGTTCAATGCCACTTTCAAATCCTTGTTACAGTGATCAACATAATCATCGTCAAAATTTTGTGATCTTGTTGTGTTTCATAAATAAATGAAAACCCACGTTGCATGTTACATGTAACTGGGAGTAGTTACCTGTAGAAGGTTAGCGACGTAAGTCCCACGGGGAGATACTGCTCGCCAATCATAATTATTTTCTTTGTCAACCAAGTATTTGTTCACAAATGGAGTGGTGTCCACGAAAAAAAACTCCGCAATTCCTACCAGATTTGTATGCAAAATTAAATAAGAACATATAATTATGAAAGTAAAAATTCATCAAGGTGGTTGATTTTCAGTCTTTTATTTATTTATATACGAGTGATATGAAGAAGGGAATTCGAATACACAACCTCAAGCTACAAGTATAAAATTTTAAAAAAAAGAAAAAGAAAGTGATTTTACCTGTATTAAGAATAAAGGATCTCTGGCAAAGCCATCGGCTATCAATCCTTCGGAGCGCAGGGCTTAATTGTGCCTCAGTATCACCCCTATAGTCATGGTTTCCTAAAACTGCACAAATACGATCGATATATGCATAAATCTTTAATTGATACAAATGTGATAAAATTACAGAGAATGAGGGGGATTTTGTTAATAAACTTACCACTATACCACTGTTTTTGCAAGCTAGTAGCTGTGTAAATGTCCTTGAAGGACTCCAAAAATGCTGGATCGTTTACATCCCTTAATCCATCACCGTAGAAATTATCTCCGGTGGATACAACAAAATCTATATCTAATTGCTCTCCAATCCTTCCCATCTGTCTTGCATGTCAATAGATATAATTAATTAGTCGTAAAAACAACAGAAACATATATAGATTATAAAATTGAATTAATCAAGGACCTGTAAAGCAACTGCGGATTGGTTATAGAACCCTCTTCTGCCCCAATCTCCAACCACCAAAAAGCTAAGCGACCCATCATCTTTTATTGCGTGTTGAAACCTCTGAAGCTCTGCAAAGCCGGAAACGACCAAAGAAATGCAAAACACCGATACCAGATGAAGGCGTGAAGCTACGTTTTTTTCATAAAGGCAAGCCATGGCTGAGTTGCTAACCATGGCTTTTCTAGGAGACGGGGGTTAATTAGGATATAATAAGTAAGAGACAGTTTCAAAAGGGGAGGGAAATTAAGAGCAGTATAGATTAAATGAAGAGAAATACTAGGGAAAGATAATTATGTCAGATATGCAAAATTTAATCAAGTAATGGGATTGTATTTAAAGCTGCCGTTCACCAATGATCATGATCACTAAGTTTGGGGTGGCTCCTTGTTTGGTTAATGTGGCATGCCATTTTTCAAGGAATTCAACTATTTGAGGAAGCAAATGATTGACAATCGTTTAGGTTCAAATTTTGGAATATACATATCCATCGCTAGTAAATATATATATGCTATGCCTAATTATTCAACTAGCTAAACCGATCGAGAAGGCCAACTATACCAGAAAACTACTGCATAATTAGGCAGGCAGCATTGGTTTAGGACTATGTGCTAGATGCCCCAAAGGTAAAAATGGCAAAGGAAAAAACAGGGGAGAGGGGTAGCCTATGTAGACTGGTTAATTTTATCACAAACATATGATGCTTATAATTTTCATGTACATATTATTACACGAGTTTTAACCTAAACCACACATGCAAAACAAAATTCAGAGCTCTAGTCTATACATTCAAGTATGACCAGCCAGGCAGGAGACAGTCTGCATTTCAAGCAGATTAAGAAACAACTTGCAGCTTAGGCCATAGCTTTTGACCTTGTTTAACATCCGCCGATCAAGCTTTGTCTAATTAATTTCAAGCCTCTTAGATTGCGTAAAAGAGAGGATTTGACGTCTGATACTTGGCAGAGTGATTTTAGCTAAGGGTTGGTGCCTGAAAGAGAGAGAAGAAAGGCCTTGTAATGTCCAGAGGTATCTGATTGAACTGCATCATGCAATGATTTTCCATATTGATTCCGATATTCTGCCTTTATGTACTGCATATCAATCTCAGCCCTTGTCACAATTACCCTTATCAGTGTTGGGTCATCCGTACCCAAACCCTTCATTGCCTTGCGTAAAACCTGCAATTAACGAATTCCAGATCATAAATCAATATAATGTTAAATTAATCTTCTACTTTCCTTTCCTCCAACCTTACCAAAGTCTCATGAATTTAAGACAGTAAGTACCCTTGCAAAATACTTGCCAGGATGGTCAGCACACTGCAATATTGTCAAAAGTGCATTAAAAAAATACCCAGATGTTTCCTTGGTTACTGCCTGCAGTGAAAGTGATAAGTAGATTTAGTTTAGGCAAATGATATATATATATATATATATATATATATATATATATATATATAGGTTGAAGAAGAGACAGAGTCAGAGTCAGAGGTACCTTTTCCAATGAATGACCATACAAACTTTGATAAGCAGAGCCAACAGCAACCAAATGTGCCCTGCTTCTTTCACTGAAAATTTGGATGAAAACCTTCTCATCCGTCCCCAATTTCTTCTCCCCAGCCTTATTGAGAAGTTCTGCATCCTTCTGCACCATCGCTTGATCATATTCTGGACCTTCGTAGCGTGGCACACTAATGTATGCTACCAGCAACTTTACAACACACGCGGCAATGTTTCAATTTTTATTTTTTTTTATTTTTTTGGAGAAGTAATATACTGAAATATTTGGTAAACAAAATATTGTAAAGTGACCTTTTTGTGATCTCCAGAGGATAATTTAGTAGCAAGGTCATCCTCAAGGTCGACGTCAAAGCTGGAGAAATAGATTTGTTTGAATTGTCGCATCTGGGAGGGAGTTCGAGAACATATGACTTCAGTGGCAGCTTTGAGATCAACATCTCCCTCCAAAGCATGCCGTACGATGTTGGCGTCCCGCGTTGCCGGATCAGGCATCCACATTATCACTGCTCTCTGCATGCACATCATCAAATTATTAAGCCATGATCATGAAATTATGCTTGATTATACTCGAATAAAATAATTAGTTACCTTGAGTTGTCCACTAAGCTCGGAGGACAAACGCTTGTTGAGGTCTTCGGAGTAGGTGGCGTGGTATTCTTTTTGGATGGCAGCACGCTGTGTTGCATTTCTGTGCCCTAGAATATTGATCACTGCTGCCGTGTCGCATCCAAATCCTTGTCATGAATTCATCAGCTTATTAGTTTACCAAAAGCAATGGCATTCCCAAATTAAAGAAGAACAATATATACGTTACATGCAAATTAGAGAGGGAAAAAAGAAACAGAAATGAACGATCACCTTTGAAGGCACGGTAGAGATGGAGAGCATCATCACGGGCCGAAGGTGGCATCGGTGGTATAATCACAGATGCCATTCTTTCTTCTTTCTGTTTCTGATCTTAACTAATTAAGTTGATTATTTGTTAATTGAATGCATTATAGGGGAAGTAATGTTAGATCATGTACGTACGTAGCTCAGTTGAAATACGACATATACAGACGCAACTTGTTTTTCAACTGAATTCACAACTCAAAACTTGTCCATGTCTTAGGCAAAAAAAAGAGGAAACTTGTCCATGTGTAATGTATAACTTTCTCCTCAAATCTACTTAACTTACCCAACGCACCCATTGACCTTTTCCCTTTATATATCTACATTATATTAAAGAATTCGTTTACCATAAAACTTTTTCAATATTTTTTTTTCTCTCACTCTCTCTTGGACTGGATCTGATATCCATTTTTCTTTAATATGCTTGATCAGCCCATTCGGACTTCAAGTGCTGAGGGCTTACATTAGCCCATTATGCTCTACCCGGGATTGATTGCGTAGCCTATTGATTGACCAACAAAAATTAGAAATAGAATCCCAAAAAATTAATAAACTTACATTTTTAAACACTAGTTGCGATTATATATTTTGTGGGCTGAACAAAACTAATCCATTTGTTTCGTAGAAATTGACATGTCAGCGGAAAGTATTTGACAGGACATGAAGACGTTTAGCACGATCCATCTCATCTCATCAGCCCTAAATTAAGTTGAAAACAAAAAAGAAATACATGGATGACTGGCGACTAGACTAGAGTGTGGATTCATTTTGGGTTCTTGATCAGGAATAATAAGGACTCGTCTACCATTAATTTCCTTTCTAAAAAAGAAACTAAACAACAGTGACGTGCTTTTTTCTGGAAAAATAAAGAAATCAAGGTCAAATCTACAGTTGATAATTGTGTGTCACACAGATATATACATAGACGAACGGAAGGAACTGTTACTCTTCAATTTGGTTACCGGTGCAGGAACAATTTTCTGGGCGTTTTAAATATATTTTTGACCCCCTGGTTTGACCTACTGTTTGACAAGGAAAAATGAACCAATATGGCACTCACTTGCTTTTTGTTTTTTTTCAAAATCCTTGTAATGAACAGTAATAGCGTATGAAAAACCTGATCACCGATTCCGTGGACGTTAACTTGAATGAATTTAGTATGATTAAAAGTCACAATCAGAAAACAAACTCGAGCTTTATAATAATTGAGTTGCAGCCAATTAACGATGATGAAAACCAAAGGGATAAAGTGTGACAAATAATTGGTCATCTGCCCTCCACTGTTATCTGTAATATGCATCACCAATAATGCTTTTAGAAAGTGAATTAACTTAATTATAATTAGTGTAGCCAAGATTCAAGGTTAGCTAACCGACACTACGTCATCACTTAAGTTACAATCTTTTGCTTAACAGGGACCAATAATCTTCAGTCTGCGGCATTCTTTTTTAATTTGCAAGGTCTTTTCCTTCCCCCTTTCAAGTTGCAAAAGTTGCAAAAGTTGCAAGCATTCTTTAAGATATTAAATTTGACCATCACTACTTCATGAACATGTTTGTTAAATTGGATCTTAATCTTCCTTCTTGTTAATCTTAATATATTTATATATATGTACTTTGTGCACTAATTAAGTAACTACTCTTTATAGGCCGTCTATCCAATAGCATGCGCATTGCGTCTTTGAATGAATCACATATTATAAAAACTTGAATATCTTGTTTTCAGGAATTAGTGCACATAATTTATTATGGACTGTCTGTCCTGCAAATTCAGAAACCAACCAACTGTTTGATTAGATTCCTCTAACCCAGTTGATGCCTATATATATATGTAGGATATGTCGGCTCTAACAGTCATTTGACATGGATTGAATTAAGCAATCTGATCTGACCCGCATCATTTTCAGTATTGTTGCATTGCATATGCATTTTAAATTTAGGAAAAAGATCCTTGAGCACAACATGCATCGTTGTGTCAACTAGCTGGTGACCTTCACCTTGTTCTTGGGACGACACGCTTTTATTGCCACAACAGCCCAGTAAGTTGCAGACGATAGTGATACAGTGATGTGATTGTCAAAATAACATGTGTCAAATTCACCATCCCACATGGAAGGGGTAGCTACTAGCAATACAGATAGCACTTTTTGCTATCCTCAATAAATAATGCAATGATATATAGAATAATTTTTTTACGTGTCATTGTGTTATTGGTTGGGAATAGCAAAACAGTGTTATTCCCATTACAAGTAAGTGTTTTTTGCAATTTAAGGATTAGGAAATTAATAAATAAATAATTTGGTTTTCAAGTATTTTTTTTTTAATTATAAAAAGGCGATATAATTTTATTAGATTAATAGGAATAATAGTACAAATGACACATATAGTAAAGGGAGTCATCCCAATAACAATATGGCAGTCATGGGTAAGCTGAAACGATCTACAGAGAATCAGTATAAAAAATAACTTTTCTATAAATCATCTCAACTGCCATAATTTTCCCGAATCTAGTCCAATAACATTAACAACAAAAACTAGTCGCGAACTGGCATGAGAGAGACTAAGAATACCTAACAAACTCAATAAAGTTTCTGGAATCATAAGAGAAAAAAACACATAAAATTCGTAGAGTTTCTTGACTTTATTAAACAAACTAAAACAATGCCTACAAAAGGAAAACCAACCACTGCTAATCTTCTTTCAGGACATGACATAGAAAGTGCGTTATTCCAAGAGCTCAACACACCAATGAGCTGTGGATCTACCATGACCAAATCACAACCTCACAAGATGAGGGACAGCCAAAACAATCCCATATTTGAGACAATAAATTTACCAAAGGAAAACAAGATTGAAATAAGTCCACCAAAAGCCGAAGAACACAAGCTTTCCTTTAAATAAATAAATAAAAAATCTCTCTCTCTCTCTCTCTCTCTCTCTCTCTCTCTCTCTCTCTCTCTCTCTCTCATTAATTTGGAATTGCATTTATTTTTAGTTTCCAAGGAAGTTTTAAATTGGAAAACTTCCGTTTGGGATCCTACTCGAATCTTTTTTTTTTAACACAAAAATATTTTTTTGAGTCCAAAGACCATAATTCGCATTTATAAAGCCTATTTTCAAAAGCCCAACTCAAAAACAATTTAAAAAGACCCAATTTTAAAACAAAAAACATAGGTTTTGTAGTTTCTCTCTCTCTCCTCCCTCTCCCATCTATCACACACACACACACACACTCTCTCTCTCTCTCTCTCTCTCTCTCTCTCTCTCTCTCTCTCTCTCTCTCTCTCTCTTTTGTTAATTCAATTTGGAAATCTATAGTTTAAGATTTTCTTATTTGAATTTCAATTTTATTTAGATTTTTAAAATAGTTTGGAGTTCAATACTAAACAAATTTTTAGATATTAAAATCAGTATTTAAAAACTCACATTAAAAAAAAAAAATCATGATTTTTAGTCAAATTTTAATGGTAGAATACCAAACCGCCCTCAGATTCCCAAGTAATATTGTATTAGAGGCACGCATGTAATTCGCAAATTTTAATTTTACTGAGATATGGAGCTCAGCTAAGCTATGCCTGCATCTGAGAGATTAACTTGGATCTGGCCGACCGCGACTTGCTTGTTGTTCCCCAAATGCCCAAATCTCTCACCATCAATATATCATAACAATTATTAGGACCTGTGCTAATAATTAAAAATTTTATCATTAGGAGATCGTATTAATTAATACGAAGTCGCGAATCTACAAGAACACAAACAAAAACAAATTTAAAATATAGAAAGATGACAGTTTCATTGGTAACGTCGGGCTCCCCCCATCCAAATATAAGAAATTGGATTGGTTCCTGTGGCTGTCGTTTGAGCCTATCAAAACCCTGCAATTTGTATGTATGGTGGTGCGTAAATTAAACTAATTAATATTGTTTGAGTACGATAGTTTAATTACTATATAAATAGTGCTGTATGTTAGTGTTGAAAATATATAAACTCTGATTTGATTGGCGGTTTTGAAAATGGATTATTATTATTTTCCGGATGAATTAAAATTTGGAATCTTGTAACAAGTTGCAGTGTGATCGCTGGAAAGTATAGTTTATATATAATTGGAAACCTTTCAATTTCAAGGTTAGGTTTAGATACTATTCCATGGTCATGTAGCCTTGAATTATAAAATGATATCCATTACACGACAGAATCACACAGTAGATTGTTTAATGCCATGGATTATATTAAACACCAACTGGGTGAAGTTGTGCCGGCGGCTACAAAGAAGTTGCTCCGAGTGTCTGAGAGGGCCATGACATGATATCCAGCTAGCCGAATGCATTTAAACAGCTTTTTGGAAACATGTTTTTGTTATCAATGAGAGAGTCAACAGTACTAAATGCAACTTTTCTGGATGTTCCTTTTTGGTGTCTTTATGTGAAAGAAATATATATTCATTTTCATATGAAACAAACATTAATGAGATTGATCCTCATCTGATCTGACTGTCTGTGCAAACTTAGGAGCCACTAAGTCTTTTTATCTAGTGTCTTGTCAATCAAAGGCTTAAGTTTTCTAGTGCCTTGCTCTCCAAGCCTACTAGCTAATAAGCTAGGCATCCACTTCAGCAGTCAATATATACTGTGTCTTATCAAAGGCTTAAGTTTTCTAGCTAGGCCAAACCATATCAGTCGGCTGCTTCACCAAATACCCTCGCACGTACGTTGACCTGTGCGAGAGATTTATAATTGGAAGATATTCCAAAATTGGGGCAAAGTTGACATGGAGAATTCCATTATTAGCAACAAATTATCTCTTTTTCAAGGTTATTACGTGAGCTTTCTGCGGGTAGAGATGAAAAATAGAAAATAAAATACTAGCTAGCTGCTGTGATCGGGAAATAGAGGGATGGTGGGGATTAATTAAAGGCATAAAGGTGTCCACGATTGTGGACATTTGGATAGTCAGATAAAAAAAAGAGAGAGAGTTAATTTTCTGTTACTCATCTGTTTTCCAATATGTATATCGGCAATATTGGACCACCCTCCACTTGCATGCACCATGGCTTAAACAATTATGTAAAACATAAGATATCCATGCCTTACGAAACAGAAATATTTATGCCTGCAGAGACCCATGTTTTCTCATTAATCTCTCTCTCTCTCTCTCTCTCTCTCTCTCTCTCTCTCTCTCTCTCTCTCTCTCTCCAAGACAAAGCTATAACTAGCTCTTATATATATTATATTTTTGTCGACAAGCAATGTAGCCTTCTTTTTATCGGTTGTTGCATTCTCTACCCTTGAAACCATCCACGTCGCTTTAGTTAAGAGCAACTCCCCCAGCCCAACTTGCAGTGGTCTCACAGCATGCATAATTATCTCTGTATTTTCTTTTTATCTGTTTTGGCGTTCTCTATCCGACCTTCTACCCTCCGTAGCACCTCTCTTGTCCAATTCGATCTTGTCCTCCCATCTACTACTTCAATTTAAAACTGGCCTCTCTCTCTCTCTCTCTCTCTATACATGGCAAGAAAGCAAGGAGAAGTGAGCACCTCCTACTCTCTATCTCTTAGGTGCCGGGTCGATTAATTTCCTCATCCACCTGCACATATATACAAAGATAATTAACACAGGTTTGTTTTCCTTAATTAGGTGATGTGGCCAAGATTAGTGGCAAACAAGATTCTACGAAAGCCATTGGGAAGCAACAACTTTGTGACAGATTTTCCAGGCAACGACGATCCGGATGGATTAGTGCTGGAAGCACCAAGTTTTGATCAACCGTCTTCCAACTCTACGTCCACCATCTTCAATCATCACAAGGACACTAACACACACAAGTACAAGTATGTAATTACCAATTCGATATTTCTTTCCCCAGGTTCACCATGAATACTTAAATTTGTACGTTTCTTATTAATTAATATATATTCTTATCTCATTCGTATAATTTGGTTTTCTCTTCATGAAGGGTTTTTGTTAGTACATGGAATGTTGGTGGGGTGGAACCACAACAAGATATGAACATCAAGGATTGGATTGACACATCCTGTGACATCTATGTTTTCGGGTACGTACGAAATTTCATGATTCCAAAGTTGGATATATATGTTAAGAAGATTTTCAATGTGTTCAGGTTTCAAGAAATTGTTCCTTTGAAAGCCTCCAATGTTCTGGGGTCTGAGAATAGTAGCATCTGCATGAAATGGAATTCCTTGATCAGAGAAGCTTTGAACAAGAAAACACACTACTACTCCCAAGACAATTTGAAGCACGACAAACATGATCATGATGGAAACCCAAATATTATCGAAAACAGCAATAATCCACGGGAATTCCACTGTATCATAAGTAAGCAAATGGTGGGGATATTAATATCAGTTTGGGTTCGAAGTAATATTCGTCCCTTTATTCGGCATCCAAATGTCTCTTGTGTTGGCTGTGGCATCATGGGATGCCTTGGAAATAAGGTACGTAAATTTATATATACACGTACTTCATTCATGGTGATATTCAAGTTCAAGTTCTGGCATATAACTACTTTACTTGAGAAATCAGTAAAGTAGATTATGATCCGATATATTGATTCAATATTACAATACTTAAATCTTAGTTTGTTTTCATTAATAATAATTTTCCTCTGGTGTGTTTGCAGGGTTCTGTCTCAGTCAGATTTCGGTTGCATGAAACAAGTTTCTGCTTTGTGTGCACTCATCTAGCTTCGGGAAGCAGAGAAGGAGATGAGAAACTGAGAAATTCTAACGTCGCCGATATATTGTCCCGAACAAGTTTTCCTAGAGGCCCTTTGCTTGATTTGCCACGAAAGATCCTAGATCACGAGTATGTTTGCTAAACTTTTGAAACGGTCCAAACAAATTCGTTATGTGCGGTTAGTTTGTTTATACATACATGTAAAATTAGTCTCCTGAATCAACGTAGGTACAAGAAAATAAGACAAGAATGTACAACTAAGCTTAAGCACCATTATTGCTTCTTTTCAACTTTGAATTTGTCGTGACAAATTAAGAGCAGCCAAACCCTAAGTCTTAATTAAACAGTAAACTGTCTATATTGTCCTTAAAATTTGGGTTTTTATTTTAAACAAGTTGACTTAATATGTAATTAAAAAGTTAATATTATACAGAGCCTAGCTAGCAAGCTAAACTAGTTACTTATATATATATATATATATATATATATATATATATATATATATATTCTCAACTAGGCGACTAATTATGCGTGGTTCAATATTAATATTGCAGTCGAGTAATTTTCCTGGGAGATTTGAATTATAGAATTGCCCTTCCAGAAGCAACGACGCGATCATTAGTGGAGAGAAGAGAATGGAATACCTTACTAAAACACGATCAGGTAGTCAAACAATTACTTAATTATTATATTCTTAATTACAATATTAATGCTAATTTACTTAATAAATCTCACACCCAAGATTTGACATGAATAATTAATTTTGATTGGGATTATTAATGAAGTTGATGATGGAGCTGAAAGAGGGTCAAGTACTTGAAGGTTGGCATGAAGGGGCAATTCAATTTGCTCCCACTTACAAATATTGTCCAAATTCTAATGTATACTATGGATGTCGTCCTGGAAACAGAGGTGAAAAGAGGCGCGCTCCTGCATGGTAATTTTCAGTACTCAATTAATTATTAGATATAATTAATCTGCAAGTCACTAATTAAATTCATGATTATTAATTAATTCTTGATGTCTTTTAGGTGTGATCGGATAATTTGGTGCGGAAAAGGATTGAAGCAACATGAATATGGTAGAGGTATATCAAAATTGTCAGACCACAGGCCTGTGAAGGCAATATTTACAGCTGAAGTTGGGGTTTTGCGAACATTGAAAGGATACCACAGCTTTTTTCTATCAGAAAGATTAGACAAAATTTCAAGCCAGTTACAAGTATCCTCCGCCGATGCTTTTCTATGTAAAGGTAGCACCAAATCAAGAAGCTTCAAAACTTGAGTTATATACATAAACAAGCACTTAATTATATTGGTTGTATAACTCGGCGGATGAATGTACAGTGAAAGTTGGTTTGTGAAAAGCTGTTTGAGGCATCCTTTTCGCTTTCGCGAGAATTTTATATAAATGAATGAAGGTTTGTTTTGGTCCATCAAGCAGTATAATTAATCTAATAATATATATGCTGATACAAAATGAATTACAAAATTAATCTAACTTTCCCAATGTTTAGTGCAACCCAGAAATCAAAGTGCATCAAAATTATTTTTTAAAAAAAGAAAAAGAAAAGAAAGTGATCGAACCATATGAATATGATGATGGTATATGATTGGGCAGTTTGGATAAATGAACAAAGTGGTGAGGCCATGGTTTCTAGTGGGACAGTGGGAACATCATTCTCTCAGGCATTTTCTAAGTGGGAGATCCATCATCCATCTGATCTTCGTTTCAATATAGCAGATATACCAAAGATATGATTTAATAACTACAACTTGTTCCGAAATAAATTATGGAGTTCTTTGTTTCTAGTCTACCAACTCCACACATGCGCATGCGATTCATTTTGGAACACAAATAATGCACTTAATTAAGAGAACTAGAAAAACACAGATACGTATCGCCACAATAATTCATTTCTAAATTAACTGAAGCATTGCAACTAGCTAATCTATCCAATTGTATAGAATTAACTAAAGCATTCCTCTTTTCTCCTCTCACAAGCCAAAAACCCTAGTCCCCCACCCTTCAGCACCCCGTAAGGGTGGAGGGTGGGGAGGAGGGGGAGAGGTGACATCTGCCTCTCCTCCTCTAACTCCCCATCTCGCCCGTATCTTCCTCCTCTCTCTTCTCTCTCAATCCCTCTTTTTTTCTGTATCCCCTTTTTTTTTTTTTTTCTTCTCCTCGTTTCTTCTGTTTCATTTCCAATGAATTTTGGTTTTGTTGTTTCTAGTGGCAAGTTTGTTTGCATGTTTTTTTGGTATGGTTGTTTTTTGCTTGGCTGTAATAAGAGTTACCGATGGTACTATCTATCCCAGCAGAGGTGGCGTCGACGTCGGTAAAGGTAGTCACGGTTATGCTGGTTCGTATGTGATGTGGAAGCTAACACAACAAAACACCATTGTCGCCATGATTTAATTGCCGCTTTTTGCCTACATATACAAGGTTTTGGCCCCAGTTCAGTGTTTGGAGTTACAATAATGAAAGTTACCTATTTGTGTGGCTTAGGTTTAGCCGGTATGACGTTATGGATTTCTTCGGTTGCGGGATAGAATATGGAGCGGTGTTCCTGTTTCTTATTCTAAGTCTATTACTCATTAGGAGTTTGCTGTACTTTTTATTTTAATTCTCAGGAACTTTTTAGAAGTTTGCTGTGTTTTGTATTCTAGTTTTTGGTTGCAATACATATATGCCGTTTCTACCATTGCTCTGTGGAGATGTAGTGTTAGTCTGAGTACGAGTCCTTCGAGATCTATCGCTTTTTCTAAAAAAATAAAAATAAAAACTTTCATTGTTCCCAAAATAACCCTCACCCATTCTCTATTGATATTCACTTAACAATGTTAGTTTACAAAGCACGTTAGGTCAGTTTTCCAAAGTAGTGAGCTTGTCCCCTTATACCCAAATTCGAGTCCCCTTTTCTGTAGCTCCAAGGTAGTGATCTTCCGCCCTTACACTTGAATTTTAAACTATTGCTTATATAAATTTTTTTAATGCGATCACTTTGGGCCACAATTTTTGTTGGGGTTTTGCTTCTTTTTAAAACTCCTTGCGCGTGCTATGTGAGTTTGTCTTTTGCCTATTTGGGCTTCGGCCCGCCGTTCAACCCAAAGAAAAAAGGTCAGACCAAAAAAATTACTAGATTTTGGCTTTTACGACGTCGTCTCTTCTGTTAGTGTATTCAAGGTAAAAAAGATAAGATAAAAGAAATCTTTGACCGTTCAATATAATGGGAACGGTCATGATTAAGAGGTTCCGGTTAGGATCCAGAATAAAAATGTCCCAATTTCAAAAAATGGCGGCTTGATTGATTCAACAAAGCCAAAGCCACATTTCAAATTTTAAATTCCAAATTCCAGAGGCTTAGAGATGCAGCGAGGGTGCGCTTCGTCGGCTCTGCCTCTGCGAGCGCGCCTCATAGACTTTCTCATCCAATCTGCTCACGTACGTAAGTCTTTTATCTTCTTTATCTGATTTTACTTTATTTTTATACATGAATTGATTTTATCCTCTTAATTCCTCAAATTATCATCGGAAATGTAAAATTTAGAAACTCCAAGTTGCTCCGACCGTGAAATATACCGCATTGTCAATTTTTGCTCATAGATTCTACCCTCGTTGTTTGTCCAGGTAAGTTCATCTTAATTTGTTTCATTTGTTTTATTTTTTTAGTAAAATTAATCATTTTTTGGTTTATTATTATTATTTTTTCACTTCGCTTGACTTGCTTGTATATATAAAGATTGGAGGAACAAGGCAATGACGTGGAAAACTGGCTTTTGCAACCCCTGAGAGAGAGCAATTTGCAGTTGTTTGCGCTCGTTTCTCTATGGATTTCAACCAAAGTAGGTTCTGAATCATACTTGTGTATCCTGCAAATTTTCTTTTCTTTTTTATAAACTTGACATTCTAATCTCTGTGTCCATATTGCCATGTTTTATATTATTTATAGATACACACTTCTCCTTGTTTGTCTGTGAAAATATTCAAGTCTTTGGGGGACAACATTATCAAGGAACAACACTACACCATTCGAGATTACTTGGAAGCAGTAAGCCAATTCTTATAATTATGAAGTTGATGTTATTTGTAAATGGCTCTTTGCCAACAGCTTGTCCAGTAACATATTTTGTTTACAAATAAAGAATTTAAATCTTTTAAAACTCCTCAAATGTAGTGTATAGGTCTTTTTGACTCTCCAGAAGCTGTTGTCAAATAGACCCTGATAAATAAGATTTCAATAACTGCTTTACATTTTCGTTTATCATGTCACGTTGTGGTTGATCAAGTCGTTTTATAGGAGGTGGTCTTAATGCAGGTAAATTCATAAGCTCTGGAATTTCTTTTCTTTTTGTTCATTTTAATTATTTTCTATTGCACTAGTGTGCTGAGAGTTGCACATTCTTAATCCAAGGTAGTGAATTTTGAGATTGGTATGAACAATAGTGCTTTTGTATACTTTGAGGAGCTTTTACTTCAATTCAAGTAAGTTTTCATTACTGTCAGTTCCGTCCATTCATGATCTGCTTGTTTTCAGGTTTACTAGCTTCATTTCAAACTCCAATACATCTTTCCTGGATTTTTGAGTTCAGGGGAGTGGCAAAGGTTGGGGAACTTGTGAACTTTGAAGCAGGCATGGACATCATGGATCTGATTTATGAAAAGGAGGAGACATCCATGCTCTATACTAATCCTCATTCTCTTGCCGCATCAATCTTGGCATGTTAAATAAGATTGAACCTTACTACTTGTAAATATAGCCAATTCTGATTTTTGTTATCTTATTTTGATTTTATATTGTTTTGCAGGTTGCTTCATATGTCATCACAGTTCCTAAACAGACGTGGGAATTTCCTGTTGTTCCCTGGGGTAAGATTTCTTATGTTCTTGATGTGCTTTTTAGTTTTTTTTTTCTCTTCAAATCCATTGGTTCAAATCTACACATAATTGCTAGAACTGTTTGACATATTCATTGTTTATCTTCTGCCCACAAACTGTCTAGCATCTACTAACAAGTTTGTAAAATATGTTTGAAAATTCTAAAGTTACCATGATGTGTGCATATTGTGTAATAGTATTAACTAGTGGCATGTTAAGTACTGCTGATTTGGGAATCTATGGTATATTTGTAAACAAGGCTATACGGTTCTTCCAGTTCTACCAGAACACTCAGTTTGCTGCTTTTGTGTATTTCAGACTTGTAACAAATGCCCTGTCGTGAGATATATCCTTGGTAATAGCTAATTCATGTGAAATATCCAACCCATCGTTATCTCAGTTAGAAACTGATACGTTGCACCCTTCTTTTCTTCCTTTTTCTATACCTAATTTTTCAGTCTCCCTTCTCCTACTTAAGTAGTGGCAATTGGGCATGAGATTTTATTGGCCATACATCTCAAGTAGGTTGTAAGTTTAGAGTGCTTGCTCTTGCTGGTGATGAGCCCCCAAGTAGTCACTTTATCCACTGGACCCCTAGTTCTTACGAGAGAAGAAATGTATGTACAGATTGAGATTGACACCCTCTTTGCCTTTGTACACTGACTATTTGTCCCATTCCACAGCCGTCCAGCCATCTCCCATTCCACAGCCTTGTTTGATCTTTGACCACCGGCCATATCTATCATCAATTTAGTGGGCCTTTGCTCATATGGTTGAGTGTAGACTAGGTATTAGGTAGGTGGAATGCTATAATGAGGGGGTTGTGGGAGGGGTTCAATCCCATTAATCCAATAAGAGAGAAAATATTGGACTTAAACCTTTTTAATGATTGGATGGTTGGATTGGACCCCTCACCAAAATCCCCCTCATTGTAGCATCCCCCGTTAGGAAGGTAGGCATCGGGCTGTGTTTACTTCTTGACATTTGGCAAGTGCTAGGACTGTTCTGTCATTGCACAGATGTTGTTAAACCTTCCATCAAGTTGCCATCTCCCTTTTATTGGTGCTTTGACCAACAACGGGTGGAACATTTTGCAAGCTCTCTACGGTCTGATTTCAAAGTAGCAAACAAATGTTAAACAGGGGATTGGGATTTGTCATTTTAGGTTTCTGTCTGGATCGCTTGGTTGGTTGACAGCTTGACACAGAGTAGTGTACTAATTGAAATAATTTTTCTTCTGCAGTTAAGTTCGTAACAGGTTGCGAAGAAGAGGATATTCTAGATATAGTCAGAGACATTCTTAAGCATGTATTGGATGTTTCTTGCTAGATATAAGTTCCTCTCTCAATGTCAAGGCTGAGAAGAGGGCAACGTGTCTGGTTTTGTACATCAAATAGGATTTCACCTGCGTGAGTTGAGCCCTACACAAGTGACGGATGCACTTTATGCTGCTGGTAAATATAGCTAAAAATCATAAAATCTTTGATTTTTATTTTGTTAATGAGTTTCTTACAATGCCTTTTTTGAACACTTGATTACTTTTACAACTGGTTCAAAAATTCGTCTTGGAGATGTTGCATTGAAATTTTGGTTGATGAACAAAACAACAAACAAGAAAAGAAAGTGCTTGTTTTGGAATCCAATACGAATATAGGTCGATAAAGGGTTAGGAAAGTTGAAAAGATGTAAAGAAAGAGGGTGTTGTGTTGGGCCATTTCTTTTCTTCGTATTAGCACACAAGAAAGTACTTTTAAACGCACACGGCCATTTGATTGATTTCAGTCGAGAAGTTGCCCTTCCTTTCTCTTTGTTGGGGTGGGGTCCCATTTGAAAACAAGAGAGATGCTAAAATAGTGCGTCAAGTTGTCCCCTTGTGGATTTGCTCGTCCATATTGAATTGAACTATCCAAGTCCTTTTAACGGGTTTGCGTTGCGTTGTATTTTTCAATTCAATTTGTATTCTATTATAATATTGAGTTTGGTGGAGTCTTTGATTAAATACTTGAATATAAATAAATAATTTGTTGGAATATTTATGTATAATTTGGTTTTGTGAAGATGAGCAAATCGTAAAGAATACCGTTAGGTCAAGTGGGCTTGGATTTAAATACGAATAATCCATGTGATTGTAGCTAATTGAACATAATATGAACCAATAATAATAAACCATGTGCATTTAATATAACTTATTGGACCGTTTATCAATTTTGAACTTCAATCATATTATATTACATTAAAACACTTCATAATTTGAGTATAATATATTAATGTTACAGTCAACATATGATTTTTGTTGTTTATCGTTATGTATTCTGACTCTTGCAAATTTAGACCATTTTATTGATGCAATGATGCAGTAGCAGTATAATAATGTCCTTCATCTCTGCCCTCTTCTCTTTTGTTTATTTTTTGGTTATGAACTTATGATGCATGCAGTTGCAGATGCAGTTATATATAACAGCTTCCCTGCAGCCAAATTCGAATAATGACAATAATTTCCGCTTGGAGGTTGACATTATGAAACATTGGATGTCATATATACCTATTCATGATCGAAATTCGCACAATTAACAATCATGCTTGTACGAATCTCAACCTTAAAATGATGGTTCATTTTAATGTCTTTGTTTCAGGAAGGAACAAGTAATTATGAATTTCTGCTATTACATGTGGTAGGTGAATGGCTACCAAAAACCAAGACAGAGACTATTAAATATGCTACATTATTCCCTATGAAATAAACAAACGAACTTATTTCTTAAATAAAAAAGGAAGTTTCTTGGTTTCAACCTTGATTTCATGCCATGTCAACCATGGCTTCAATATGAACCGATAAATAAAAAGTAACTATAAAACAAAGCACAATTGTGAAGTGAGAATACACATTAGAGAGAAAGTTATTAGCATTTTCTTTATTTTATTGCGATATGAGACTGACCAGAGAAATGAACTGTATTGTATGTGCTTGAGTCATATCATAGTGATTGATGGATGATAATTGAGTCCAATTAGTCCTTAATTAAACAAGTATAGGGCGTCGCCCTCAACATTCCCATTAATTGTGTCGGCTAATAAATCCAAGCAACTAACCCCACAGTCACATTCATTTAGGGCAGAATCGTACTAGTCTTCCCCACCCAACAACCATATAATCTATAAATTCTCTTTCTTTTTTCTCCTTTATTTTCTTCAAGGGTAGGCACTAGCTCTGATTTTTATCCACTTTTTCTGTGGACAAGGAAGGTGCTAGCAATTGGCTCTTGTAATGAGTTTTATCTTTTTCTCCTTTTTCAATCTCTCTTCCCTTTTCTTTTACCTAATAATAATAATAATAATAATAATATGTCTCCATGTGGTAAGTCGTGGTTAGTAACTTTGTACTTGGTAGGAAAGTTGCAGAGAAAATGCCCAAGACTTGTTTGGTAGCCTAATTACCGTCATCATCATTCGGCAGTGTACTAGTGTACCTCTTTACCAACTTCAGTACCTCTATAAAAATAAAAAAACAAAAAAAAAACTTCAGTACTGCAGCTTGTTGAAGAATATAAATTCTACATAAAAATTTAATTAAATAAAATATAATGAATGATTTTATTATTAATATCACTGAGTTCTTTTGTAAAACCTCACATATACAAAACTTGATAAATAATTAAGTTAGAAACAATATTAATATTATTAGCAGCAGTCCTGATCTCTTGGACTATGGTGGTCACCCACCGTTTGATGTAAATTCAACGGTTTACTCACTCTTTCACTCATTTTAAGAAATTTTTTTGAACTATTAGATTAATATCTAACAGTGAGTGACCACAATATCTTAGACTCCTGTGATCCAAGAGATCGAAACTGTTATTAACAGTGGACCGCTGACCCATCTTTCTATACTTGTATTACAAGTAACTAGTTTCTAATTAATGAAAGTGGTAGAACTAACTTTTGTTATTTAAAGATGGGATGTATTAAAATAACAAGATTCCACACTGAGATCCATTTTCATGTTCTTTTTTAAGCACTTTTTTCCTCACTATCTATCTATCTGACATGAAAAGCTTTTATTTGGGCAGCGGCAGAATCGCTTGGATTATATTATTCCTACTTTTCGTACCTTTACGAAATGACAAACCTCTTTTTTCTTTGGTGGGTGGGGTGAGCTTTCGTTCTTTAACTTATTTTATTCAAGGACTCCTCCAGCGTTGAAACCAACGACTAGATAGACTAGACAGTCGTTATGGATAGGTCACTCAACACAAGAACTAGATAGAATAGGGCTGGCCATAGGAGCACTGCAAAAGGAAATGCGTAGGTCACTCAACACAAGAACTAGATATATTATCCCAAAAATGGGATAGTTTTTTAGATATTTCTTACTTTAATGATTTTTCCGTGCATTCAAAAATGATGCAATTATGCAGGGCAGGGCAGCTCGCTACATATATAAACACGTTAAATATTATATCATCTCGGCAGACCAAATGATGGAAATAATTATTTTTTTTCTTTTTCTCATTTCAAAACAAAGACAAAAGTGTAAGCAGGTTTGGGTGATTGAGTGATATAAAGAAAGAATGGTAATTAATCAGTGTTAGTGTTGGAAAAGTAATTGATCAAGTTGCTAGCTGTGGTGGAGAATTGAAAAACAAGTAGGAGCTGAGGGACCCGTAAGGTAACAGGAGAAATTTGGTGGTGAGAGAGATAAACAAGATGGCATGGCAAATAGGCAATGGCATCTTCTTTCTATCATTGTTATGATCAATCAATCCAATCCATATTGAAAAACAGTGTTGGGTTGGGTCCATTGTCGTCCAATTTTTAATTTTCATATCCAGCTATAGTTTCTTTGTCACTGTTCTGTTGCCTTGTTTGAAGGTCGCTGGTGGTAGGTACCAAGTACCAACAACAACTATACTCTTTCTTTATCTCTCACCATCCATCACAGGATAGCGCAAGACTTTGAGTTTGAGCCATTAATTAAAATCGATTCGTTTAAATTTTAAATTATTGGAACCTAATCCACCAAACTCACTAATAATTCTTAGCCATATGTGATAATTTTGTTTAATGACATATATAGCTGGTAATTATGCAGGTAGATCAGACATCAATCATTTTTAGTTTGTTAGATTAGATATGCAGATCAAGTGATAATATATTAGATCCCTACGCAGGTACTTTCTAGGTTTCATACATTACAACTTTCCTATGCATTTCCTGTTGTTTTTATTACTAATAAAATATGGCTCTTGCTCTTGAGGCAAAGGTTATTTTGTAGACACAAATCTAATCTAAGAACCCTGAACCATAACACAGCAAAGCATAATACACATGCAAAGCCCCAACCAATTTCACGTTTTCCACACTCGTGCGTGCGCATGGACTTTAATTATTTATATATGTTATGTCATTTTTTAGGCTTGTACAGAGAAACGCTGAATTTTTATTTATATTTTTGGAGTTTGGAGTTTGGAGTTTGGAGCTAGTCCATGTCAAAGGTTGCATTCATAATATATATATGAACTTAGTTGAAGTGTGTCCATCTCATGATAATGTAATAACTCATACCAATCAATCACCCAAGGACATAAAGGCTGTCGTTGGAAGTATTTCTGTGTTTCTGAGTTTCTGACAGACAGACAGACCAACCATATCGATGTATTGTTTTTCCTATAAGCAACCAAACCAATTGATTTGATACAATGCAAGGCACATAGGTTAATTATGAATTACCTTCATGTACATATGCCATCATATTATATGTACAACAAGCTAGTACGATGTAAATATTTGCAAATTCGGGGGTGAATGTCTTACTCGAAGACAGTGACCCACTGGTCTGGTATATGTAAAGCTTTCCACATTATAAACATTTTAAAGATAAGGTGTGCTTGTTCAAATATCTTGCTTGCTTGCTTACCTTCTTCTTTGCCTGTAATTCAAGCAATATTCTGAAGCCATTACTGGAAGTCTGGAAACCATCAATTTATAGGCTAAATATATATCAAGGAAGAAGTTTCCAAGAGCAATATTGCATCTGCTTTATTTTATTTGAAAGAAAAGAAATTACCATGGTGCTGACCAGCTGCAGAAAACAATATACAACTACATATCATTTTCATGTGTACAAGGAATGTTCAAAAGTTATATAGGTCTGTGTTTCATAAATAAATAAAGAGGAGGGAATTAAAATGTCAAATATCAGCATCTTTTAGATTTTTTTATTTTTTATTTTTATTTTTTATTTTTATGGATTAAAACTTAACATCACACACAGCTGTTATGATCTGAGTTGAGTCACTGTGGAGTTTGCACTCATCCCGCCACCACGCGCCTGTGCCCCATGAATTTCCAATTCCTGTTTCTGTCTGGAAACTAAACTCCACGCGCAGAAACAGATGCACTGCTTTCTCCCTCCTACTGTCTCACATGAGTCACTTCCATAGAGAAAGAGAGAGAGACAGAGAGAAGAATTAAAGTACATATAAAAAATGAAAAAAGAGAAACCCAAGAAATAATTTAGGCTAATGTGGCGCGCGCAGGATCAGATCCACCTGCTACACTTCGCATTTTAGTCTAACCTCAAGCCCATAGATGGTCATCTTCTTTGTTATTTAATAATTGCTTTTGGTTTTCTTTTTTGCTTATTACTAAATAGTAAGTCCATTGCCAATAATTTTCTCTTTCTTGCACTAAAGTCTGAATCTTTACCCTAATCATTTCTCCCTCTCTCTGTTGTTTATTTTTTCTTTTCTTTTATGTTCCGTTCCGTTCAAATCCCATCTCCGAGATCCTTTGCTTCTTCTCATTCTTTCACATTTTCTTGAAAATTTTAAAAAAGAAAAAAAAAAAAATAGATAAAGGAACTAGCTTGGTAGTAAAGACTGAAGGGAAGGCTTCAGATCTAGGAGAGCTAAGGTTGTTTGAGGCAATGGAGACATGCCCAAGTCCGTCTTGGTCTCTTGGTCTCTCTTTGACTTGAGAAACACTTATTAATACCTCTCTCTTTTACTCTCTTCCTTCTTGCTTTTCTTTTCTGTAAGCCTTTTCATTTGACCTCTGCATCTTCCAACCTCTGCTTCATTTTTGTTGGGTTCTCTTGGTTTATTGGGTACTTCAAAGCCCACCAAGAAACTTGCTTCTACTTCAATTTCTAGAGAGAGAAACAGAAAGTAAGTGAGAGAGATCTGTGGAAAATGCTGGCTCTTGGAAGTCCTACCATCAGAGTCCGTACAAGCACCAACTGCAATGTTTTACTCAAAGAGCTTCAGGTCTTTCTCTGTTTTGGTTTCTTGTTCCCTCTAAAGAGTAAAAGCTTGAACTTTTTTTTGTTCTCTAGGAAGATAGCGTGTGGGTTCTTCTTCTTCTGCTGTTGTATGGAAATTTGCTTTTTTCATTATGGGGTTTTCAGCAACTTTAAGTTGTGTTGCTCTATAAAAAAGAAAGCAGTGATTATTTCTCTAAAATGTGTCATAATGAGTCTAAGTGGAGCTATAAATTAGGCTTTGTTTTGGTTATTTGAAGTAGAAAAGAAAGTACATGTCTTTGCACCTTTTTTGAGTTAAAAAGTTCCGTAGGAGGTGATCTGTTCACCATAGTTTTCAAACTCAGTTTCTCTTTTTTCGTTACTGTGGTAGATTGAGCATGGTTTCTATAAAACATGTGTTCGAATAATTTAGTGGCTTCTTATGTTATATTTCTATTTTTTTCTTCAACTGGATTTCTCCAGTTTCTGCATTTTTCTTGAATTTCTTTGTAAAATCATGCCAAATTTGATGGGTTATCTGTTTTGTACTGATTGTCTTGTTTCTTTTGTGCGTTTGAAAAACGGGGTCTTCCTGAATTGTAAAGTTCCAGAACAATGTGTTTGTTTTGCTATCTTTATTTCAATCGGATTTTTGGACCAGTTTTCTGTTCACTTCTTTCTCTTCCTCTTTTGGTATTTGGTTTCTCCTAATGCGAAGTGGGGTATGACCGTATGAGATTTGACTTTCGTTTGGTTATTTTGGATTGTTTTAGACTTTTTTTTCTTGCAAAATGTTCAATTGTTATTACCAGTTGATATAAATTTAGGTTATTGATTTTTATTTTCAACTTTCCATAGTTAAGCATTATTTCTTTCTCCATCTCAATTTTTTTTCTTTCTGATCTGTTTCTGCTATGCAATTTTTGATGTTGAATGGTTCGTGGGAGGAAAAGAAGGATGCATGGTGTTTTAATTTCTGATTCAATTTGATTTACCTGTCAGCAGTTGGTTACTCTATGTCAAATAAAATGTTTGTGACCCCATTTATATGTTGCAAGTTTGTCAATCTCTCCTTGTTGCAAAGGAGAAAGATAATTTAATCCACTGATTCACGTTTCAACAATAACTGTTTTTGTGTTTGGCCTTTTTTTTATGACTGCAGCAAATATGGAATGACATTGGTGAGAGCGAAGCAGAACAAGACCGCATGCTGTTGGAGTTGGAGAGGGAATGCTTAGATGTTTACAGGAGGAAGGTTGATGAAGCTGCCAATGCCAAGGCACGCCTTCATCAGTCTGTTGCAGCCAAAGAAGCTGAGCTTGCAACTCTAATGGCTACTTTGGGGGAACTCAATATTGATTCACCGGTAAGGAATCCATTGTAACTTTGTTATGGTGGAAATGATGATTTATTGACCATTGTTCCGATTCCTCCTTGAATTGTGCTCTACCAATTTAAACCTGCATGGCTTCTGTTTAGTAGTGATTCTATATATCAGTCCAGAATTATATGTTTTTAATTCCTAGGTCATCAGATGTAGGCAAGAATGATAACTAGTCATGAATTGGCATGAAATTGGCAGGAAATATCGCGTCCTGTTTGGTGCCCAAATAATCATATTCCATCTCCAGTTACTGTTTCAAAATTGGTAGTGATGTAGAATTGATTCCCATCACTTAATGTCATGTATAGACTTTATCTGGTTGATGATGCATTTGTTTCTTCCAATTTTTCTGTTCCATGATGTGTTTCCCAGGCTTTTAGAAGCTTCCATTCTTTGTCTCATACAATTATGTAGATGTGCACATACACATACGTGTTTTCATGTTGGATGTATATGCTGCAAGGTTTTCTTACATAAACAAAGTACAAACCAATTTTTTTTTTAAGTTGGTCATCCGATTCTTTTTTAAATTTTACAGATACAGAGGGAGAAGAGATCAAATTCATTGAAAGAGAAACTTGCATCTGTGGCACCACTTGTGGAAGATCTAAGAGTGAAGAAAGAGGAAAGAATGAAGCAATTTTCAGATATAAAGGCTCAAATTGAGAAGATCAGTGGGGAGATATCCGGATACAACCATCTCAACAATGCTCCAGTCAGTTCGTTAACCCTGGATGAACAAGACCTATCAGTGAGAAAGCTAACTGAATATCAAGCACATCTTCACACTCTTCAAAAAGAGAAGGTAATTATATTATGATATGAATTCGCTCTCCAAGTTACGTGTGGCTGCTTGAAATATAATGAGTTGTGACACCCTGGTTCAATGGTTACCATGTAATTGCAGTTATAAGTCTCTGCAAATGAAATTTAGCCAGATTGCTAAAGTTGGGGAATATTGATAAAATTCTTAGTCTGAAGTGTCAATAAGAATAGTGACCTCATTCGCAGACATTTCCAGGAGGTTACAGCTCCATTGTTGTTAGCTAAGGATCATATTTGGCTTTGAACATAATTGAAGCTGAAGTGACTGTTACTTTCTGATAATACATTGTGGGTTAATTCTGATAAGTTATAACCAAAATTTGTTGGATAAAAAGAAAGTTGTCATAGATAAGAAATTGTTTGCATTACTAGATGCCTTGCACTGATGTGGATTGCATTAGTTTCTTATATTTTTTGATAAGTTGAGTATACTTCTGTTTTGGCAGTCTGACCGCCTTCATAAGGTTTTGGAATGTGTAAATGAGGTTCATTCTCTTTGCGGTGTGCTTGGCTTGGATTTTGGTCAGACTGTAAGTGAAGTGGATCCTAGTTTGCACAGGACAAGCATAGAACAGTCCACAAACATCAGCAATAGCACATTTGAAGGCCTAGAACAGACCATTCAGAAGTTGAAAACAGAAAGGAAAGCTCGAATCCAGAAGGTAAATTGCTGATCCTACTGTAAAAGTCTTTTGATTCTGACTTTGGAATCACAAGTATAACCCTTTTCCAAAATGCAGCTAAAAGATATTGTAGCGTCACTCCTTGAACTTTGGAATTTGATGGACTCATCAAGAGAAGAAAGAAGTAAATTTTCAAGAATTACTTTAATTCTTGGAAATTCAGAACCAGAAATTACAGAACCAGGCTTTCTTTCAACAGATATTATTGAACAGGTTGGATAGCAATCTCATTATCTTTTCATTTTAATTCGTTGAAAGTTGAAAGTAAACATTCTTCTCCTCTTTGACAGGCATCGGCAGAAGTGGAAAGACTCACTGAATTGAAAGCAAGCAGAATGAAAGAACTTGTTATGAAAAGGAGGTCAGAATTGGAGGAAATGTGCAGAATGGCTCATATTGAACCTGATACAAGTACATCTGCTGAGAAATCAAATGCATTGATAGATTCTGGTATGAATCTTCACGCAGTCTTAAAGCCAGTTAATTAGATGCTTTTATGTTAAAATATATTGGCAAGGAAAATATATGAATTTGTATAAAAGATCTTGTTTTTGTTCAGGTCTCGTAGATCCATCTGAACTTCTGGCGAACATAGAAGCACAGATAGTCAAAGCTAAAGAAGAGGCTCTGAGCCGGAAAGAAATAATGGATAGGATAGATCGGTGGCTATTTGCATGTGAAGAGGAAAATTGGCTTGAAGACTACAATCAAGTAAGCTTTGAGAAGTTCTGGTAGTTTTCAACATTTCATGATATGAGAAGGGAATCATACTTAGGAATTTATGATTTATTCTCTCTCTGGCTGTTTTACTTATTCTACTTCACTTCATCTTGTTTAACATTCTTTTGAAGTTAAACTTTGATTCTTGTACATAAACAAGAATCCATCTTTAATATGCCATGGTTGATTACTAGGGCTTCTAGTTTGTACACTTTTTTGAAAATTTCTTATTGAATTCCAGGATGAGAACCGGTACAGTGCAGGGAGAGGTGCTCACATTAACCTTAAACGGGCAGAACGAGCTAGAGTGACTGTTAACAAAATTCCAGGTATTGTTTTCTCTAGAAATTACTCCTTTATCTGAGGATTCAACACTGGTATAGCTAACGAGTTCTCTTTCCAGCAATTGTTGACAATTTGATAAACAAAACGCTGGCCTGGGAAGATGAGAAAAAGATGTTATTCCTTTATGATGGGGTGAGTTACTTTGCAACAAAAGTTCTTGGATGTGTTTTTCTGTGATGTCCGCTCTCTTTAACTTTAATAGCAATATTTGCAGGCACGACTGGTGTCGATACTGGAGGATTACAAAGTGAGTAGGCAGCAAAAGGAAGAGGAGAAGAAGAGATCTAGGGTAATTTAACTAAACTGTTGTCATCAATGGTATGACATTAAAGTAGACAACAATTACTGGGAGCCCGTATTGGCCGGGAGCTAGAACCACAGAAACTGGCGTAGTTTCTTTTGTTTAACGTATGGCCTAACTTTGTTTTGAAATGATCTTATGGATGATATCTTTAACATTCTTTTCATTTATAGGACCAAAAGAAGCTCCAAGATCTGCTCCTCACAGAAAAAGAAGCCATGTATGGGTCTAGACCTAGTCCTAGAAAAAGTACCAGCTTTAGGAAGCCAAATGGATATCGCCCAAATGGGAATGGATCAATGACTCCTACACCTCGTCGGAATTCAGTTGGCAGTGGAACTCCTGAGCTCTTAACACCCCGATCTTACTCTGGGCGGCAAAATGGATATTTCAAGGAAATGAGAAGATTGTCTACTACACCACTGAACTTTGTGGCCGTATCAAAAGAAGATACAATGTCATATGCGTCTGTTTGTGGTTCTGTGCTGGGATCGCCCCCTCATGATTGATCTTAATTATTGGAAATGGTAATGTTTTGTTATCTTCAACTTTCCCCACTGTTTATGCTGTTGATATTTTATGCCATCACTCTAGTGAATGTTCTAATAGAAATTCTTGCAATTGCACTCTACATATGCAATCTCAAAAGTTATGTGTTGGCAACAAATATTTTGCTCCCACGGCGATCTCCACATTTGCTTTAATCTTGTTCTTGAGTTTATCTGATTAGACCTGGAATTTGGTGGTATTCTTGCAGGAACAGGAAGCTGTTACAGGCTAGACGAACTTACACTCACTTAAAGCAGCAGAAACCTTGTGAATATGGAGGGGGTTACTAGTTTATGATTGTAATTTGTTAGGATTACATGGAAAGAGAGGTGACGACTCTGCTAGGTAATAGGTCTTGGAATTACTCGTTAACTTTAGGACTTGCAAGTCAATATAGAGGAACTAAATATGGGAGTGTTATAGTAGTGTTGTTGACCATGTCCTTTGTGGATTTTGCTTGTGTTTCACGGTTTCACGTGTATATATGGAGCTCCGCTTTGGTGGCTACCATTACCCATTTCATGTGGGTGAATCTGGTATATTTGGAAGATATGGATGTTTGTAGAATCTTAGTAGTGATGCTGCTCCTGGAAAAGAAATAGTGAAGAAATCTGTGATCTCTGCAATTTGTTCAACGTCTCGCTACCCAAAGCAAAGCAAACCCTTGGAATCTGTATGCAGTGAACATGCTTTTCTGTTTGTTCTTGTTCAACTTTTTGGTTGGCCGTTATACCAAAACCTTAATTGAACATACGAAACCAAAGCCACCCATGATGAAGAATGAGCGAATATCTGCCAAGCGAGCATTTTCATAAGTAACCGTCTCTCGTGGTAGGGTAGGATATAGGATCACGTACAACCTTCGAATCATGTCCTTTACCCTTTGTTTGGATAAGGGAAAATAACTCAAAATTTAACTAAAAGTCGGGAATTTAAGAGGAGAAATTGACAATTCTCTTGTTTAGCAACTTAAGCATGGAATTTATTAAATGAAGCGAGGCAAAAAACAGTGGAAATTGGGGCATCAAATTCTCGAGTTTAATTTCCATCATTATAGGCGTCATTTATAATTTTTATAGTGCCATTTACAAAATTCTGTCGTTTACAAAATTTGAGATACATAAATCCAAATAATAAAATCTTTAATTATCAAAAATTTAAATGATGAAAATTTAAATTTCGTTATTTTAAAATTCTATGCAATTTTCAATTACTTCATTCATAGGGGTTAGTGCTTCTCAGCTTACTAGGTTTGAGTTAGGAAATTGTTAACTTGTTTGTGAAATAAATAAAATTATTATCTTTTTGTGAATGTAATTCAACCAAATCAAACACCATCCAGCAACTCACAAGTTGTGTTAAAAGACAAAAGGGCAAAAAATGGAGAGATTCGTTTCTGAGAATTACTTGCCTACTTTAGCACACTAAAAACTGAAACGAAATAATCACGGTAAGTTGTGGGCTTGCTTAGCGGCCAATCTAGTAGTAGCAGACAGCAGAGAGTAGAGAGTGCGTGTAAAAGAAGAGAGACTTTCCCGAGGGGAGCGAGTGAGAGAGAAAGGCCAGTGGGCTGTCAGAATCTTCTTTTGGGACTCCGAGAGAACAAAAACGGAAAATAGAAAAAGAAAAAAAAAAAAGGCCAAAAAGAAGAAAAAGAAATAAAAGAGCGGAATGGATGTGGTGACATTCGGTATTATAATCGGCATAATCGTGCTTTTCTTTGCTGCTGTTTGTTTTATCACCATCGAAGGAACCTGCAAACGCCGTCCTACTTAGTCTCCACTCTCCGCCCAAACAGCTCCTTAAACCCCACAGTCTTTAACGGCGACCTTAAATTTTGATAGGTACAATAAAACCGACCTTAACCGACAACTGGGTTTTCTCAGAAAATGGCGTTTTGTACGAAAGGTACGGTCTTGGTTGTTGCTTTGGTTCTTGGGCTCTGTTTGGATCTGAGTTTTGCTTCTGGGTCTTGTGCATCGGCGGCTCACGAGTCTCCTCACCACCACCACCAGTGCGATCATGGGCATGACCACGACCACGACCACGACCACCACGGGGAGAGCTTGTTGGGGTCAAAGCTTCCTGAGGAATTGGCTGAGGAGGAGGATATGAAATTGTACGGATTTGGATTTGATCAACATGGCCAGGATCATGGTCATGATCACGAGCATTTTGGTGCTTTGCAGCTCTCAGTTACCGGTATTTCTTTTCATTTTTAATTACGTTAGCTGGACTTATATTTACGGTGAATTTTTATTTTGTTTTTATTTTCTGGGTCTTGTTCAGAAACTTGTATAATGTGTGGAAGCACTTGATTGTTTTTGCATTACACTACTGCTTGATTGCTAAGAAAGTGCATGAAACAAATTGAAAATTTTGAAGAAGCCATTTGGTGAGTACAGCAAATTTTCGGTTACATGCACATTGGAGGATAGAGGATGAGATGGTGACAAATTTCCCAAGGGAGTAAGAGTCCATTATTAACATGGAACAAAATGTAACCAGCATAGAGCACAGAGAGAGCTCTTGATTTTGTCTGTGTACCACATTGTGTACCACCTCTCTAATAGAAGTAGGTTCCATTGGATAGGTGGACTCTACCTCCATTAGAGAGGTGGTACACAATGTGGTCTTCCTAGCATTACTCATAACCATAATACTTGCTTCAGTTCTTTCTTATGTGTTGTGTCACACCAAAGGAACTGATTTCAAATGTGTGAGCCTGAAAGCTTATTCTTATTTCTTATTTATTTTTGTAGGTCTCTGGTTTCATTCCTTGGGCTGCTCGCTTTTGGTGAGTATGGCTTCCCTTATTTGCCTGATTATCTTGCCAGTAATATTCGGTAAGTGACTTATGTGTTACTTATAAATTCTTATTGACTTCAGCATTGACTTTTCCCTAATTAAGTGATACATTTTGCTTCAAGAAGCCTGTCCCAATGACCAACACTGAATTTATTGCATTATTGCAGTACAGGGGAAACCATCCAAGGCAGTTGTTGATTCGTTGGCTTTATTTGGGGTCAGATTCTTCAGCCCTGTTTATTTAATAGAATAGTCAAATTTGATATGGTTTACATCTCTTGAGTACCTATTTAATACGTCTACTCTAAGTTACTTACTGCTTCTCCTGCTTATCTCTTCTTTTCTTTACTAGTGTTTCTGTCCGAACTTTAAATTATGAGTCACATTCAGATTTGCACAACTTTCTATTTCAAATTTTCGATATTTTCCTGTTGACCTTTATAGTTCTACTTTTGAAGGTTCAAGTGATATTTCTTTCTTCATATCTGCATAATGTTTAATTGGGTGTTGTTATCTGTGCTAAGATTGTCAGCAATTCAAAATCAGAAATTTAGGCTTTGTGAAGTATTTCTCTATAATTATATAGAACTTGACCATTGCGTTAGCTCTTTCATTGAAGTAACTGAGTACATATATTGGTGGTTTTTGGAAGTTCGTTCACTGTTTTACCTAGGTCTGAACATAGCATAGAATCTTGAAGTCAATTCCTGGCCTGATTGCTGTCTAAGTTGCCTAAAATGTAGATTGCTAAATGAAATGGGAATGGGAATTTGATAATGGAATTTGAATTTCATTTGCAGGCTGGAGCTATGTTAGGGGATGCTTTCCTTCATCAATTACCACATGCTTTTGGTTTGTCATTAATCCAATATTACATTAATTTTTATACTTTAATTGTCTGTTACCCTGAATCTAATATTTGTTGCAGGTGGAGGACACTCCAGCTCACATGACGACCATGTAGGCCATTCCCATCATGATCATATTGGACATGAGCATTCACATTCACATTCTTTGAAAGATCTTTCTGTAGGATTATCCATCCTGGGTTAGTACTGTCTTAACCATGCTTCTCTGTGTGTCTGCATGAATACATGTCTGTCAGCGCACAGATGTGCTTACCTATGCGTCTGTGGGCATGTTCATGGTTCTTTGTGCGCATGTGTCTGCTATATACTAGTGCTTTCTGACATGATATTTGAAACTGGTCTGCATTCCCATACTAACATAGAAGGTGAAAGAAAAAAAAGAATAAAGGAGACAGCTGGTGATTTCTATACTGGGTTTTATATGATTCTTAATTGGTTCGACTTATTAATTCAGTTTTAAAAATTGAGTTGGCATGTATTCTATAAATTTCTGTTTATGGTTTATTTGATACTTTTGTCTTTGTAGAATTTCCATCAAAATCTCTACCCCTGCTAGAAAATGAAGGAAATTTTTTGTCTTGTTTGCTGCCATTTTTTTTAACCAGTGAAAAAAAAAAACAGAAGACATGGGAAAAAGTTTTCTTTGGACACTATTCAATGCCTTATTACCATATTTGTTGTTGCAGCGGGAATTGTATTATTTCTTCTGGTAGAAAAGTTGGTGAGGTATGTTGAGGAAAACTCTGGAGGAAGTAGTGCATGGAGTCATGGTCATCATCACCATCATCATAAGACCAACAAGAAATTGAAAGATGATAATGATTCTCATGATGACTTGCAGTCAGAATCTTCCAGTGGAAAAGATGGAAGGAAGCTGAAGATGTCATCTGAAGAAGAGGCGGCAGCTGAAGTTTCAAATGATTCTTTGATGGAAAATAATCGACATGACTCTCATATTCGTAAGGTGAGTTAGTTCGCATATTGATTTAGCTTCCAACTTCATAAATTTTGTGTTCCACCTTCGTTCATATGCATCTTGTACAGAAGTATCTGAATAAGCTTTGTGTTGGATAATAAAAATAAAGAAATATCTGAATTCTGTGCCCAATCTAATTTTGTTAATAAAGTTTAATACTTGACTGCAATTGAAGTATTGGCATATTTCCATCCTGCAGAGAAACATTACGACTGGTGATAAACAAGACGTAGCTGCTGCAGATGACTCCAACTGTGATGCTAAGTCCTCAGATGGAGAACCTACTCGATCACCATCAAATCTTGTGTTTGGTTATCTCAATCTCTTCTCTGATGGTGTTGTATGTTTTTCTTCTTATTTGCAATCAAGTTTGTATTTTAAACAAAACGTGGTTCATGATAAACCTTATCGTCTTATTGAAAGATTTGTTGCCACTGCAGCACAATTTTACGGATGGGATGGCTTTAGGAAGTGCTTTTCTGCTTCATGGATCTGTCGGTGGGTGGTCTAGAACACTATTCTTGCTTGCCCACGAGATTCCTCAAGAGGTTTGAGCTCTTTTTTGTTCATTTAATACAAGGGCATCAAAGAGGCAGTGTTTATACTGTATCGAGACATGGTAATCAATTATGTTATGGAAAATAAACATAAGCCCTTTTCATGCAGGAAATGTTGTCTTTGTCTAGTAAGAGAGTGCGTTCCTTTAGGAGTTAATTCAGCAATGTTATTTGTTACTGACTTTTAAGTTTCTCTCAAGTCTGAATTTCGCTATAGGAGTATGGGTGGCAACTTTTTTGGTAGAAGTTTGGTGATCTTTGGATTGGCAGTAATGAGCATATTATCTTGTGCTAAGCATTTAATCCCCATGATGCAAAGTGTCCTCTCCTCCCTGGTCCCCCCAATATGTTGCTGAAAAAGTGTATTAGTAGGATTAGGGCTCATATTATGGTGGGCTGGCTAATATTATAGCGTGATTTACCTTTGTTTCAGGTTGGTGATTTTGGTATTCTTGTAAGGTCTGGTTTCACTGTCTCCAAAGCTCTGTTTTTCAACTTTCTCTCAGCACTTGTGGCACTAGTTGGAACCGCAATGGTAGATTATTATCTCTGCAGTAGGGTTATTCCATTTTAATTAGTATATTCAGTGATTGAAAAAAGAGATTAATCTGTTGCTATTGATGCAGGCTCTGCTTTTGGGCAAGAATCCAGGACAGTCATCTTTGATTGAGGTGACAAGAATCTAGCCCAAGAATGTGTTGTTTGAACATTTGGTTTTCATGATCTCAAGTAAATATATTTTAATTTGTTGAATCTGTTTTCAGGGATTTACAGCTGGTGGATTTATATACATTGCTGTTGCTGGAGTGCTTGCAGAAATGAACAACAATGGCAGCTCATCATTGAAAAGCACGGCATTCCAATTAACTGCATTGATACTCGGCATGGGAGTTGCCCTTTGTATTTCTCTTTTTGAATGAAAGTTGATTTAGAAATTGGGACGCGAAAGTCAATCCAAATGTACTGCACAGGTATAATAGTCAAATTGCAATTATCTCCTTGTCCACCTAATGCCACGGCTGATAATTGTACGGTGAGTGTGGAAAAGGGACAGGTAGATAAAGGAAAGAAGAATGTGGTTAACCTTGCTTCTGTTCGTTCTGGGTAATGTCAGAGGGTGAATTCATGATCTTTACTGACAGCGATCCATACAAGGTGGTGAACATGCTCTTTTTTCCTCCCCTGTATTGGAGAATCAACATGCTTTTTGTTAACTGCCAATTATGAGATTACAGTTGCTCAATATATTTTGCTTTTCCTGATTTGGATTAGCTGGTTTTAGAACTGCACAAATATAAAGCTTGATATTAAAATGACTTTATATATGCCGTGAATCGAAGGATGCGTTCTTTAATGACACAGAAGAAACTGACCATTGTTTATGCTAATTCGTCCTTCAATTAGGGGGCGGTGCTTTTTCCTGAGGCTCTGTTGGACAGCTTAAAAGGTCTTTTTGTTCTTGATTGGCGGCGTAGGAATGCGTGGTTTGAATATAGCTTTTATTTGTTATTGCTTTAAGTTCCGGTTCTGCACATGTTTCCAATTTTTTGCATTCTCTGATGTGCCTTGTGTTGGAGAGAGACTTTCATGCAACGGGTATAATACTTTTTGCTGTCCCGGCCAATAGCGCAATGACAAGCGGGATAATTTTTTCATGTGTCATTGCATTATTGGCTGGGGATAGCAAAACAGTGCTATCTCCGTTACAAGAAAGTTTTTCTGCTTGTGTTGACATTGCCATAGGGACCTACTGAGCAGAGGTCCAGGTGAAGCAAATGCTCAGTGTAATTGCCTAAGTAACAAGAAATAGAATCTGAACATACGCCAATGAAAGTAGAAAAGGTCCATGCTACATTTCAGCTTTCTATATCAGCTACAATATATGTGATCAAGATTCAGGACCATTTTCTCATCACCCAGTAATCAATAATCAATAATAGGTTGTCAATCAAGACTCGAACTTGTCTAACTGCTGAAGCATTTGAAAGATGGTAATGCTCTGGGTTGGGAGAGAAGGAATGGGTGGCATTCGCCTTAGCGGTGATATTATATGGTCGCCGCGGGTGAGAGTGTTGTGATGCCTCTTACGCACTGCTCGAACAGCTGGAGGCGGCTCTGCCACTGCCACCACCATCTGATCCATTCTTGGTTTGCTATAAGTTGCTGCAGCAGCAGATGATACTTCTGTTCTCTTACGCATGGCGCTGCTCTCTGACGACCTTTTCTCCTGCCTTCCTCCATCCTGTAAATGCATTTTACATGAGACAATATCAATCTGCATATGTAACACTACCAAGGGTTACTTATATGCCTCAGAATTTTTGTACAAATTCCATGCATGTAGTTCATCAGTATGTCATAACAAACTCGTAAGATCGACCTATATCTCATATTGGGACAACAAAATAACAAATTTCCTTGCAAATTTCCTACAAAATGTTGAAATGCAATGCTGCTTACATATGTTATTTATATATACATGCAATTCAAAAGCTTATTAGGGTGCTTATTTTCTTACATCAAGATCTACACTAACTAAACGAAAAATATATGGAAAAACAAGTATGAGAAAACGTTCATCATAAAATTGTACATATAATATATATATATATATATATATATATATATATATATATATATATAAGATGAACATTTGATGCTGCATGTGCCACTATACATTTGAAACATTCTCTGGTTTAAGCAAATATGTGTATGTAAGGTGAAATAAATGAATAGTGAAACTTGCTCACATTGATAACAGAAGAGTCGGGCATGGGGCATTTGACAGGGCGATCTTCATCGGGTGGCTCCAAAGGATGTTCTACTGGCCAGAACTGGAAGTCGACTTCAAGCTGCACATGATTATGAGGAGCTTCCATACCACACCCCCAGCTGCTGTGTTGCTGCTTCTCCCTCGTTTCATCTAAAAGAGCAACTTCACTTTCCTCTACTTCCTAATTAAATGGAACAAGATTAAATCAAATTAAATAACAAGATTAATGAATGTACCCCACAAACAGGCACACTCACACACCAAATACATTATTCACAGTGTACGGAATGGAAATCTTTCGAAGAGAGAGAGAGAGAGATAAAGCGAGGGTACTTACAAAATCATCCCCACATGAAAATCCCATAGAGATGTTGTTCATAGTAGTGTTGTTGTTGTTGCATATGCCAGAAAGAGGCAGAGAAATTTTGTGTGTGTGTGTGTCTGAGAGAGAGAGAGAAGGGAAAGATAGAAAAGAGAGCTGAGGGAATGAAAAGTAGGAGTAGGAGTAGGAGTAGTAAGTAGCCTTGTATTGTAGGGGGAGAGAGAGAGAGAGAGGTGGCGGTGTGGGATGGTTTGCACAGTAGAAAGAAAGATTCCCACCATTTTCGTCTTTTTGGATTTCCTCAACGTCCTAACTTTATTTTAACCCTTTTCTTTTCGTTTCTTTATTGGGGGTGGTTTGGGCCCTCCCCTCTCCCCTTCCCCTTAATTGCTGCTCTTTCTCTCTCTCTTCACTTTGTTGCTTTAAAGCAACAGTACGTTCTTTCTCTCTCTCTTTCACTCTGCTTAGTTAAATCCTTTTCTTTTTTTTTAATTAAAAAAAACCCTTACAATCTCCTACTTTGTGCTTTTCATGGGTTTGCAGAACATGAGCAGAGGAAACGTATGAGAGAGAGAGAGAGAGAGAGAGAGAGAGAGAGATGAGCTATGTTGCTTTATTTGCCAAGATCCATATACTATACGAGCAGAAAGCAAACACATTCACACACAGAGACTCACAGGTAGAAAGCACGAGATGCACACTTTAATAAATTTACTAGTAGCTGGCTAGTTAGCCGCTTCATTTGTTCATTCATTTCGATGCAAATTGCAAATTGCAAAAATTTGCAATTTGCTTGTTTTCTAAAAGAAACAAAAAAGCAATTTGCTCCCTCCCTGACTCACAATCTCATCATTTCAAGATTTTGTTGTCTCATCTACTTCTGTTCTGTGACTGTCACTGTCTTATGCATGCATGTTAGTAATAGTACTACATGTTTCTTGATACCATAAGTTGTCACAATTTCTGAATTTGAAATATGAATTAGCTTAGCAGTAATGACCAACTTCATGAATTTTTATCTTTACTTAATCCTGTCAACTTCATCACCTCTTCTCTTCAATTAATCATTTTTCTTGAAAGGAGCTCCAATTAGCCATAATATTTGGGCTTTTACATCCTCTCACTTTACCCAAAACAACAAATAGGATTTGAGCCTTTGCCTCAAATTTGGGCCGAAAGTAAGCCCAATGCTTTATTAAGCTGGATCAGCGACCATAAATCAAAATTTTCTGCAGGCTGAAAAAACAGAGGGCTTGGAATTGAGTCGAGGGTCAAAGCTCACCTCATTTATTTTCTTTTTAATTTATGGATTATATATGAATTGTCTATCGATCCTGAACCTCATCCACTGCCCTCCTCCCCTCCGTTTAACTTTATTATAATTTATAATTATCATCATATCTCCCTCATTGGCCTGTGCTGTAAATGTCCTTTCCTTTGGCTACAAATAAAATAAAAGCGCGTTAGCCCTTTTAATTTAAGGAGCTTCTTCACGGTCATAGACATAGAGAGATAGAGGCAGCCACCAAGGAAGCATAACCAACCTTTGAACAAGTCCAATCCAACAACGCATCAGTAAAAAGAATTTCTGGATGTTTCTTATTCTGGTCCCAATAACAGCTGCTACAGCCTTGGTGCTCTTCTGTTCTTGAGATTCCATCACTCATTTCTTTTTAGGAAAATCACTCAAAAAAGATTTTCATTTCTAATTTACGCACACGTACATACGTGCACCCAATTATAGCTAAAATAGGGAAAATTAAAAGAAGAAGAAAAAACTAAAACAATGTAAGAAAGGACACACACAAAGACACAATTGAAGCAGAGGAGAGAGAGAGAGAGAGAGAGAGAGAGAGCTAAAATAGGGGATTGATTTGCTTGAGAATCTGCCGGGAACCGACCATTTAGAATAGAGTAGGCAAAAACACAGAGAGAGAGAGAGAGAGAGAGAGAGAGAGAGAGAGAGAGAAATGAAAATGAAACTGTGGAAAAAGGCTGCCGGGCTTATCAAAGACCGGAACAGCATATGGGTGGCCAGCATCTCCAGACGGACCTCGTACCGGAACCCGGATCTCGAGGCCATCATCATCAAGGCCACCAGCCACGACGAAACCCACGTCGATTACAAGAACTTCCATAGAGTCTACCAATGGGTTCGCACATCTCCTCTCTACCTCAAGCCCCTCCTTTGGGCTCTCTCTACCCGCATGGCCAAGACTCGCTCTTGGGTTGTCGCTCTCAAAGGCCTCATGCTCATGCACGGCGTTTTCTGTTGCAAAATCCCATCCGTTCAGAAGATTGGCAGGCTGCCTTTTGATCTCTCCAATTTCTCCGACGGCCATTCCAAGTCCGCCAAGATATGGGCTTGTGATGCCCTGGTTCGCGCCTATTTTACATATTTGGACCAAAGATCCGCCTTTTTTAGTACGTTGGTGATCAAGAAGAACAAGGGCGATCAGGAGGAGCCTGCATTGTTGGAAGAGCTCGGGAGATTGCAAAAGTGGCAATCTTTGCTTGACATCCTTCTTCAGATCAAACCAGAGCTGAACTTGACGATCAGCACTCATAACAACAACAACAACAGCAACACCACCACCAACAACAAGGTTTATCTCATTTCCGAAGCCATGATTTGTTTGCTCACAGAGATCTTCGACGTGTATAGCAGGGTTTGCAAAGGGATCGCCCGAACGCTTTTGAAGATATACGCGGCTCCTGGCAAGCAAGAGGCACAGCTAGCGCTTGGGGTTGTTCAGAAGGCAGCAGTTCAAGGAGAGGATCTCTCCTTGTACCTTGAATTTTGCACGGAATTGGGCATCCTCAGCGCCACGGATTGTCCTAAAGTTGAGCAGATTCCGGAAGAAGATATTAGAGACCTCCAACGGATAATCAATGAAGCTTCAGTGAGAAACGAAAACAGAGACGTGAAAAATGGGGTTGTCGATCATGCACAGGAGGAGGAGGAGGAGGACAAGGCCATTGTGATGATGAGACAAAGAGAAAGCAGCAGGGGTAGAAATAAAATAATGGTTTATGATCAGCAGCAAACGGCATCAAAGAGGGCCTTCCAGACAATCATCACAGACAAATGGGAGGTCTTTGAAGAAGATTTGATCAGCTGGGTCAGCGTAGATACGACTGGTTTCTCTGATGTGAGCGGCAATACCACTATTACAACAAGTACACCGAGTAGTGCTGTGGGTGCACAATACAGAAACCCTTTTGCTGCAGCCTCTTCAAATATGATGATACCTTATAATGCACCTGCACATAACCAAGTTCTTCCAGATTTGATTAGTTTCTGACGATTTGTTGTTGTTGGATTAATATTGAAAAGTTTCATTCCCTTGTTCCCCAGCAGCAGCCTTGTCAATACCTGCAGCTCAATCTCTCCCAATTTTTGTGGATCTTATATCCTCCCCCTTGGGCCTCTTACTTATTAATTAATTATCAATAGATGAATTCTAACTTGATTTCTTCCTGACCCTTTTTTCTGCATTCTCCATTCTTCCTTTTCTGTTTTATCTCAAGTCTTAAGTTAATCATCATATTGATATATTATCTGCAGACTGCAGGTAAGGTAACATACACAAAGTCCTGTAGATCATATATAATATGTATTTCCTTAACACAACAGGAAATCACTCTGCCAGAGAATTGTTTAATCAGACAGACATTACAAATTTGTAACAATTAGACCCAATGAACTAGTGTTTTTTTTTCTTCTTGTCTTGGGCCCTCGACAGCTTCTCTCTCATCGTGGAAGTCTTATGTCCTCTGTAACTCAAAATTTGCTAAAAGTTTAGGGTTATATTTTGGCCTTAAGCTTGCTGTGACTAAAGGTATAACCTGCCTTATTATTGAAATGGATGCTGCTGTGGTTGTCCATCTTGTCAAGAATATTGATGGCCTGGCTAACCACCCCTTTTGCTTCCCTGATTAATGCCTGCTGTGCTCTCATGAAAATTTTGATAATTGCACTCTCCTTCATATTTATAGAGAAGGAAATAGTGTGGCTGACGGTTTGGCAAACTGGAGTTACAACTTAGACCTGGGTATCCTTTATTTTGACGAAGCTCCTGCCTGCTTGGATTGGTTCTCTTCTTCTTGATGATATTCTTGGTGTAGCGAAAGCTAGATTAGTTTGTTCTGATTCTTTTTAGTTGTTGTTGTGTTTGGGGTTTATCCCCTCCAGTTTACCAAAAAAAAAATTTGCTAAAAGTAGCCTTCAAAAGTAACAAATGGCCACCATGTAGTTTTGGCATTATTTTGAAACCCGCGTCATTTTCAGATTTCCCCACTATACTAAACTGCATTCACTCCATCTCATCTCTTGCCAATATTCTGAATACATTTCCGAGACAATTATCCACTCCCCTTGGATTTTTGGAATGTACACTTTCTCTTTTAGTAACACGAAAGTATGGAGATAACTTTGAGCTGTCTCGTCTTGCCCAATCTTTTGGCTCAAGTTATGGCCACTAAACTTTTCCCGTCTAAACAACAGATACATTCGCCGGTTTATCAAGAGTACGCCGGTTTACCTTCACCAACTGTCAAGTTGTTAATCACCACCACCATTTTTCACAAACTTTGCATCCATCATCTGGATCACAACACTGACCCCAGATTCAGCTTAAAGTATAATGGGTAGATTTTGGTTCTGGACATTAAAAAGAGAGAGAATCGCTGGAGAAAACTTTGCATCTTAAGTTAACAAACTTTCTTTCGTTTCCATTTCATTTGTTTTGAAACATTCTTAAATGTAGAAGTAGGTTACATCGTTTGCTTAGGAAATAAATATCAGTATTGAAGGGAAACTAACACAACTATCAAATTACAACATGCTCTCTTTGTTGCGCATTATACAATTGAGACCATCTAACCATCGGCAAACAATTTGTAATAAGTTATATATTCTCAAGGTTTCTCTTTTCAACACATCTATAACAAATGCACTACTAACTAACCTAACTAATAAATGCCCTGCTCTTGTGTAATTTTCACTAGTGTCCCTTTAGTCATCTTAACTAATTATCCTATCAACTATGTCCTTGATCACATTAACAAGTTCACTTTAAACCTCTAACTGAAACTATCAGTTTCCTCCCAGAGACACCAGTCAATCAATGTTAGAAACAAAAGTAAAAGATTTGCAAGACACACAGCAAAGTCCACATATTATTAGAGTATTAAACCCCTTTCCTCAACCTTGTCACTTCCCTAATGCCCTATTTCTCTTGCATACACCTATATCACAGCCCTCCACTAATTTCCCTCTCCATTAGTATCACCTTATATATCATCATGTTCCTCTCCAAGCCCCTATAGACAAGAGTTTCCAGGTTCTTCTGTGCCCGACACTGTATCTGTACAACACTAAGAGACATGACACGAATAATAGAGCATCCTAAATCGAATTTAGTAGTTCTACGCCAGAGATGCAATCCACATACAACATAATACTACAACAGAACTAGTCAAATACTTGGGAATATAGGCAATCATCTCAGATTCCCCTTTGATCAGTTCAAGTATTTTGCTAAAAGTTGTGGGAGAATAAGGTAACATTGCATTCCAGTAAAAAGATGAAATGGGTAAAGGAGTATTCAGTGCAAAATATTGAGAGCATTAGATTAAACGGAGATTGTATACTTCCAGAAACAATTCAATAAATGAGAACTCATCCGCACAATCCTGGTGGCCAGAAACTTCGGCCCTTATCACATAAGCCGAAGGGAAAAATAAACAAAAGAA